>NC_090329.1:129743825-129974984 GCF_035084215.1 Heptranchias perlo
GCAAGTTTCAGAAAGGGTACAGACTTCGATTCCTGGGGACAGTTAGTGGAAGCTATCGACGAGTACCAAATGTGAGTTACTATTAATCCTGTTAAATTAACCGACTGAGCTATTATTGACCAAACTTTAAAAATAATAAATTCTTGCACTGTAGGATTAAGTAGGAACTTCTAACAAAAATATTGAAAATAAAAACAGTCTTCGGATTTTAAACTGCCAGAGCCATGTTTAGTTCATTCTGCATCCACACCCTCTTTTGTTATGGGTGGAGACAGCAGGATATGTTGATGCTTGCTCTGTTTTGAACGAGAATAGTTGCATATTTTTATTCGCATTAAAGTTTGCTTTATATTTTTATATATATACAGCTTTAGCTGATCGCACGTTTGATCTTTTGCATCTGGACAAAATGGAGAAAAGAATTACATATTCTATGTTAGGTGTCTTTTTATTTGCCCTGCATCAGGTCATTGGCAAATGTATTACACATCTATTATATTAGACCGATGGTATCAGGCAGATGGGAGATCTGGACATGACTTGAGGCTCTGGCTTGTTTGTGCAATATCCACTTCTGTATAACCTCAATTAATGGGTGCACTGTCTGTTTTTGTAAGTTATCTTTCCCTTTTCTTTTGGTACCCCTCTTCTAGGTGTCTCTTCCCCTCAGAATTGACCTGTCCTCTGGTTCCAGCTACTAGATAGGGGAAGCTTGGGGTGAATCGGCCTCTGACCTTTCTTGCATTCCCTTTGGTGGAGTGTCTGGCCTCTTCTGTATTTTTTCCCTGACCACACAACTGGGTTTGTGTAACTTGCTGTATGGGTAACTGTGGGCATGAACTGCTACAGTGCATTAGAGCTTTAAAATTTGGTGCTATATTGATGTATGGGCATGTCATCTATGGAGATCTTGAGCAACAAAGCCATAAGGGATGGACGTAGTCCTGTAATGCGGTACCAATGCTGGATTATCATTTGTGATTGTGAATTGAGTTCTAATTCATAACATCTGAACGCTTGTCCGGGAGAGCAGTTCCAAGTTAAATGGGTTTTTATTAAATAGTTGTTGGATTATTTTATTAAACAAAAGTTGTGGCTTCCCAAAAGGTTAACCAGCTTATTCAGTGAATGTAAGTCATGCAGACAGGAAATCCCAGGTCTGTGCTGAGTTAAATAATCTCAAGTTATAGTCCAACAATTTTATTTTAAAATCCACAAGCTTTCGGAGGCTTCCTCCTTCCTCAGGTGAATGTCAAGAAATTTCTTGACATTCACCTGAGGAAGGAGGAAGCCTCTGAAAGCTTGTGGATTTTAAAATAAAATTGTTGGACTATAATTTGGTGTTGTAAAATTGTTTACAATTGTCAATCCCAGTCCATCACCGGCATCTCCACATCTTAAATAATCTCAGTTGGGGTGATAATAGGGGTGCTACAATTGACCTTGGTGTCCTTGGTGAGAAGATGAGAAAAACATTCAGCGAAGGCTCCTGATCACTGTTTTAGTGACCCATGCTGGACATGCACATGTTTAGTTGCTGGGTGAGTACAGGAGGCATGGTCTTAACTGTGTTTTCATTCCTCCCCTCTCTTCCCTTCCTCCCCACCAGTCAACTACCCTGTTGACACTCACATAATGGTCATTTGAGTGAGCTACTGGAGGGCAACTGGTGCCTGTGGATGCATACCCACCAGAGTCATAACCTGCAGGAGAGGAAGGGTAGAGAAAATTACTTGCATCAAATTAGAATTAAAAAATTACCACAGATGATTATTGGATTTCTCTTCTCCCCTGCCCCATGCAAGAAAAAAGCTTGGTAGTCACATAAATTGCATTTAATTCCTTCCTGATTTATAGTGATATGTATTGGCTTCCATTATCATAGAATCATAGAAGTTACAACATGGAAACAGGCCCTTCGGCCCAACATGTCCATGTCGCCCAGTTTATACCACTAAGCTAGTCCCAATTGCCTGCACTTGGCCCATATCCCTCGATACCCATCTTCCCCATGTAACTGTCCAAATGCTTTTTAAAAGACAAAATTGTACCCGCCTCTACTACTGCCTCTGGCAGCTCGTTCCAGACACTCACCACCCTTTGAGTGAAAAAATTGCCCCTCTGGATCCTTTTGTATCTCTCCCCTCTCACCTTAAATCTGTGCCCCCTCATTGCAGCATTGATAAAGGAATTGTGTATTTAACAAAAAACATTGACATTGCTACACTCTTACCTAGATTGGGTTCAGGCAGTTCATGTCAAAAGTGTAGCAGTTATTTCTTGTTGTGGCTAGTGCTTTTCTTTATAATACACATATTTCAAGTCTGTATTGGCTGGTCTGTAAGGTGTTTTCCTCAAAACAGGAAATGGGTGTGCAACTTCTTTTGCAGGAAGTGGTCTTAGTGACTATTCCTGGAAATGTCCTCTTGAGAGATCCTCTACTGCGTCTTGTCCCTCGACTGATGGTAATTACATCAAATCTACAGCACAGAAACAAGCCATTCAGCCCAACTGGTCTATGCCAGCATTTATGCTCCACACGAGTCTCCTCCCCACCCTACTTTATCTAACGCTATCAGCATTCCCTTCTATTTCTTTCTTCCTCGAGTGCTTATCTAGCTTCCCTATAAATGCATCCATGCTATTTGCCTCAACTATTCCTTGAGGTAGGGTGTTCCACATTCTTACCACTGTTTGGGTAAAGAAGTTTCTCCTGAATTCCCTATTGGATTTATTAGTGACTATCTTATATTTATGGCCTCTAGTTTTGGACACCCCCACAAGTGGAAACATTTTCTCTACATCTACCCTTTCATTATCTTAAAGACCTCTATCAGGTCACCTCTTGATCATCTCCTTTCTAGAGAAGAGCCCTAGCCTGTTCAGCCTTACCTAATAAGTATATCCTCTCAGTTCTGGTATCATCCTTGTGAACCTTTATTGCACCTTCTCCAATGCCTTTTTATAATATGGAGACCAGAACTGTGCATAATATTCTGAGTGTGGTCTAACCAGAGATCTATACAAGTTTAACATAGCTTCTCTGCTTTTCAATTCTGTCCTTCTAGAAATGACCCCCAGAGCTTGGTTTGCCTTTTTTATGGCCTTATTAACCTGCGTCGCTACTTTTAATGATTTGTGTATCTGTACCCTGAGATTCCTTTGCTCCTCTACCCCATTTAGACTCTTATTATCCAAGCAGTATGTGGCTTCCTTATTCTTCCTATCAAAATGCACCACCTCACACTTATCTGTATAGAAATTCATTTGCCAATTACACACCCATTCTGCAAGTTTATTAATGTCTTCTTGCATTTTGACGCATTCGTCCTTTGTATTAACTACATCCCTGTTGATGTCGTCTGCAAATTTTGAAATTGTACTTCCGATTCTCGAGTCCAAATTGTTAATGTTAATTGTGAACAATAGTGATCCCATCACCGATCCCTATGGAAAGCCACTTCCCACCTTTTGCCAGTCTGAGTAGCTACCCTTACCCCCTACTCTTTTTCTGTTTTGTAGCCAGCTTGCTGTCCATTCTGCTACCTGTCCCCTGACTCCACATACTCTGACCTTAGTCATGAGACTACACAACAGTACCTTATTGCAGGCCTTTGAAAATCCAAATATATTACATCTGCATTACTCTTGTCTACTCTTTCTGTTACTTCAAAGCATTCAATAAGGTTGGTCAAGCATGACTTTCCCTTCTGAAATTCGTGCTGACTATTCTTTATTATATTTTTGTTTTCTAGATATTTTCCTATTACATCTTTGAGTGAAGGTTCTGTTATCTTTCCTACCACCGATGTTGAGCTAATTGGTCTATAGTTACATGGACTAGTTCTGTCTCCCTTTTTTTAAATATAGGAATAACATTAGCTGTCCGCCAGTCCTTTGGCACTATTCTGTTTTCTAATGAATTTTTATATATGTGTATTAGTGCCTCTGCTATCTCTTTCCTAACTTCTTTTAATATGCACGAATGATATGGATGAACCCCAAGAAGAATGGGATTCCTACTAGGCCTCGAGATTAAAAATTGTGGAAAAAGGACCACTTTATCCAGATCATTTTTTTTTGTTGCTAATTTTCTCCCTTTGCCTCCTGAAGCTGTTGACTCCTTGCTTGGGGGGGGGTTCTCATCTACAGATGTCAGTGTTGCAATTCTACCTTGCCCAGGTGATGACTATTTGCGTGAATTTTGACAGAGTGTTGGCAAATTTTGCACAGTCAGCAAGCGTGACTGGATAGCAATCAGTTGTGGAAACCCTGTCCAATTTCTACCTCCCTAACCTGGAGTGCTGAGTCCACTGTAGCACCACACCACTGCTCTGACTGAGATCAGCAAACTCAACACAGATCAGGGATGGAACCTGATGCTTTCTCTGGATATGTTACTTGATAGTTAAACTTGCTGACGTATCGGGGGATATTTTCATGGCCCACCAATCCTTTGGACAATTAGGATGCAAAATAATCAATTATCTGAGCAAAATCTTAATTGCAACTTTTGCATCAAACAGGAGATTCTTTTCTTGTCCATTTCCTATGTTCGTATGGGGCATGTGAAATAATCATCTGACTCCACTGTATCCTAGACCACCAGATATTAAGGGTGGCCCTCTGAGCATCTGTGAGTTTCCCTAGGAGCGCAGTTTTCACCTTTTGTGAATCAGTTCTCCACATAGGAGCCTCGTTCTAAATCTTAAATCGATACGGTTCCATTAAATGCTTTTGCTGTAGTTCTTCCTCTTCATCTCCCAGCTGGAGAATTGAGATATCCCTTTTCCTTTTCGTTGCTCAGATCCTTTTGAAAAATCTGTGTTGAGGGAGTAAATATTCTAATAGCTCATACTGACAAAGGCAACCATAGTTCTCAGAGGAGATACATTGAAATCTCTTTGGTACTGCCTCAAGTTGATGAGGACATATTTTGTCTGAGAGCCTTTCATTGACGGTTTGGATTTTGAAAGGTCTAGACGTGTAGCAACTGCTAGTTGTACAATTTAATAAACTTTCTAAAGCACTTCACGTAGGCAACATGCAGACATTGAGCAGTGATGGGACAAAGGTTAGTGACGGTGACTGAATGCAGGAAGGTCTTAAGAAGACTTTTGAAGGAGGGGAAGAGAAGTAGCAAAGCTGGAAGGGTTTAGGAAGAATGTTCCAAAGCATGGGATTGAGAAGCTAAAGGCTCTGCAACCAAATGTGAAGTGGGGAATGGAAAATAGGCTCAAGTCAGAAGAAAAGAAGGTGTAGACTGGCGTGTACAATACCAACAACTTGCATTTATGTAGCGGCTAGAACGTAGTAAAACATCCCAAGGCACTTCACAGGAAAATTATCAGACAAAATTTGACACTGAGCCACATATGGTAATATTAGGACAGGTGACCAAAAGTTTGGTAAGAGATAGGTTGTAAGGAGCATATTAAAGGAGGAGAGACGCAGAGATTTTGGGAGAGAATTCTAGAGCTTGGGGCCTAGACAGCTGAAAGCACGGCTGGCACTGGAGAGCCCAATGAAGTTTATGTAGAATTGAATGAGGTTACAGGGGGAAGGAGGGTGAGAGTTTGCGGATGAACTTACAGATGAACGCTAGCATTTTGAAATTGACCACTTGGGCCATGGAAAGCTAATGGAAGTTGATAAGGACAGGTGAGCAGGACTTACACCAGGATGGAATGCAGACAGCAGAGTTTTGGATGACAGTTTATGGAGGGTGGAACTTGGGAGACTGGTGAGAAGAGTGCTGGAGTTGGTAAAAGCACAGATAAGGGTTTCAGCATGGTAGTGAGGTAAGGATGGGACCAGCATTGTTGTGGAGGTGGCAGTAGGCAAGCTTGGTCCTGTTGAGAATGTGGGGTTTGAAGCTCAGCTCAAGATCAAACAGGAGACTGAAGTTGTGCACTGTCTGGTTCAGTTGAAGTGAGGAGGGGATGATGGAGAGAAGAGGTTTGGGGAGGGAATTCCAGAGTTTAGAGCCTAGAACAGCTGAGAGTACATCTGCCAATGGTGAGATGAAGAGATTTCACGATGAGTAAGAGGGCCAGAGTTGGAGGAATGCAGAGTTCTTAGACGGTTGTGGAGCTGGAGAAGTGGAGAAGGTTACAGAGATAGGGAGGGGCAAGACCATGAAGTGATTTGAACATGAGGACGAGAATTTTAAATGTGAGGCGTTGGGGGAGTGAGAGCCAATGCAGGTCAGTGTGCGCAGGGGTAATGGGTGAGTGGGACTTTGTGCGGATAGGATACGGGCAGCAGAGTTTTGGATGAGCTGAATTTTATGGAGAGTGGAGGATGAGGCCAGCCAGGAGAATATTGGAATACTCAAGTCTAGATATAACAAAGGCAGCATGTAGATGAGGAAAAGGGGCCAAGGGTAGAATCTTGGGACATGCCCAAGATAACTTTGCAGGGTGGAGAAGAAGCTACTGTAGGGGATATATTGGCTGCTTTGAGCGATTGTAGGAGTGGAACCAAGCAAAGGTAGCACCATGTAGTTGGACCACAGAGTGATGACGGAGGAGGGTGGCACACTGACGAGGTCAGAGGGGGGACAAGGAGGGACACCATAGTCACAATCAACAGATGTCATTCAGCTGTCTTGGTGCTGCAGGCAAAGCAGAAACAGGATTAAAGAATGGTCACTTAGGCAAGGTACTGGAGGATTGTTGTGCAGGAGGAAAGAAATTGGAAGAGGGATGGAAACTAATAGAAGGCTAGCAACATGTTATATAATACTGGAGAAACCAGGATTACTGGAGTGAGTAGCCATCCTTTTTTAAATACTTCAAACTATTAGATGGTGTAACATTGTCCAGTTCCTGCTTTGAGACAGTGTTCTGATATTAATATTGATACTAATAGTTCCATGCTTTTGCTCATAAGTGGGTACGTACACCTTTTTATAAAGGTTGGAACATTCATGTAGAGTACAGTGTAGTCACTACTTTTATGTAGGCACATATGAAAACAAATTTGTGCGCAGCAAGGTCCACAACAAATAGCAAATGAATGAACAAATACCTTTTTGCTGATGGTTGAAGGGAAAACTCCTTGCTGAGCTTTGAATAATGCTATGGAATCTTTAACGTCTACCTGAGCAGGCAGACGAAGCCTTAGTTTAATGTCTCATCCGCCAAAAGGCACCTCTGACAACACAGCACTCCCTCAGTACTGCACTGCAGCGTCAGCCTAGATTACGTGCTCAAATTCTTGGAATTGACTTGAACCCACAACTGTCTGACTCAGAGTGGAGAATGCTACCAACTGAGCCAAGCTGACATTTGCTCAGACGTTGCTCTGAACTCTTGTCGATATTACTGCATGTAAATTTTTTTTAAATATTCATTCATGGGATGTGAGCGTCGCTAGTGAGGCCGGCATTTATTGCCCACCCCTAATTGCCCTTGAGAAGGTGGTGGTGAGCTGCCTTCTTGAACCGCTGCAGTCCGTGTAGTGAAGGTTCTCCCACAGTGCTGTTAGGAAGGGAGTTCCAGGATTTTGACCCAGCGACGATGAAGGAACGGTGATATATTTCCAAGTCGGGATGGTGTGTGACTTGGAGGGGAACATGCAGGTGGTGTTGTTCCCATGTGCCCGCTGCTCATGTCCTTCTAGGTGGTAGAGGTCGTGGGTTTGGAAGGTGCTG
Organism: Heptranchias perlo; assembly: GCF_035084215.1. Lineage (NCBI taxonomy): Eukaryota > Metazoa > Chordata > Chondrichthyes > Hexanchiformes > Hexanchidae > Heptranchias > Heptranchias perlo. The sequence continues at coordinate 129,751,483 of NC_090329.1, forward strand.
TCGAAGAAGCCTTGGCGAGTTGCTGCAGTGCATCCTGTGGATGGTGCACACTGCAGCCACAGTGCGCCGGTGGTGAAGGGAGTGAATGTTTAGGGTGGTGGATGGGGTGCCAATCAAGCAGGCTGCTTTGTCCTGGATGGTATCGAGCTTCTTGCGTGTTGTTGGAGCTGCACTCATTCAGGCAAGTGGAGAGTATTCCATCACACTCCTGACTTGTGCCTTGTAGATGGTGGAAAGGCTTTGGGAAGTCAGGAGGTGAGTCACTCGCCACAGAATACCCAGCCTCAGTCCTGCTCTTGTAGCCACAGTATTTATATGGCTGGTCCAGTTAAGTTTCTGGTCAATAGTGACCCCCAGGTGTTGATGGTGGGGGATTCGGCGATGGTAATTATGACTTCTAAAAAAAAAATTGCTCTGAGTTAATGATGGCATCCCAACACTTTGATAAAATCACTAAGAACACAGAACTTAAAACTCAATTGTACTGTTTGATAATGACTTTGTAAAATTGAGTGTACATATACAGCATGTAGTATATTTGTATTTTTTCTCCTTTAAGAGACTTTATGATCATATCTATGGTTTGTTTGTTGCACAGTAACTTACCAATGTTTTTTTAAGATATTATAACTGTTTATGAAAATCATATTCACACAGACTAGCCAGGCATTTGCAGAAGGAAGTGCAGTCTACGGGCAACTCTTCTGAACTCTCAGAGGACCAAAAGGTAAGCAATGCAGCACCACTGACATTCTATGTTCTGTTACATTCTAAGTTCAGTAGTTCAGCTGTGAAAGTGCATGAAGGGGTACTTGACCAGATTAACTCTTTTTTAACTCACTTAATAGGTTTAGCTACAGCACACATAGAAGCACAATTGTGTAATTACGTTTGAGCCTTGGTATGTTGATAATTAAGCCTAGCACAGCCTGGCCTCCCTTGAGATAAGGATGTAGCTGACTACAGAATATAATAAGAATAGAGTTAGTGAAAGGCCATGTAGCCTTGAGACTGGCTCCAACCTTACTGATAACAAGAAACAGGAATGTAGAGAGAAAGGAGATAACTGACATCTGCTGAGGCCGACGTGCAAGGTAACAAGATGGCTATGGATGTTCGGGGGCAGGCTCACTACTTGATTGACCAACTACCTGAGCCAATAAAGAATGTACGTGTACGCCCATATTCTGTAACAGGTGGGTGTTGTCTACTGAATTGTATAAACATGAGCTGTTTCATTGACTCGGTGAAGTTGTACCCTCAACCATTGTTTGAGGTGCTCTTCCACTTGCATACAAGTTGGGGTTCAATAAAGTTTCTCTTTGTACTACTTTGGGTGTTAATGCATTTGTATAGTATTAAGTTTCAACAAGCACTAGAGATCAAAAGGCTACTTCCAGCAAGACTTAATTTGATGGTCAGTGCTGCAATCACAAATATTACTATTTTACTACAAAATATCTGGCAACTACTTAAATATCAAGGGAAAGCATTATTCCCCCAAGGTTGGTGTTTTGCAAGTGAGTGGCCTGAGCAGAACTGCAGTTGTCTGTCCCTGCTCAATACAGCCTGACTCCGAAACCTGAGTAGTGTGTGGATCCCTGACAGATTCCGTAAGCTCACTGTTTGTCATTCCATTAATTAGGTGCTAGAGGTGGTTGGATAAAGGTAATGCTAGACTAATGTATCTGGCTGTATTTATCGCTTTTTAAATTGTCTTTGCTTTTTCAAAAAAAAATTTTGCTTTTTGATTTTTGATTTTCCTTTTTAATATATTTTCCTTCTTTCATCCCTCCAGTCTTGAAGGTGCTGACTCTTGCCTCAGCAGGGTTCCACAGTTGCCAGCAGCCCTGTGGTACCATCTCTAAGCAGCTTTTCTTCATTGAGCCCAGGTGTTTTGGCAAGCTGTTTGTATGTGAAGGGCATCATGGCTAAGTTCACATGTCTGCTTCCAGGATAATGGAATGTTGGTCTTTATATCTAGAGGGCTAGGATATAAAGGGGAGGAAGTTTTGCTGCAGCTATACAAAGCCCTGGTTAGACCACACCTGGAGTACTGTGTACAGTTCTGGATACCGCACCTTAGAAAGGATATATTGGCCTTGGAAGGAGTGCAGCCCAGATTCACCAGAATGTTACCAGGGCTCTAAGGGTTAAATTATGAGGAGCGATTACATAAACTAGGCTTGTATTTCCTGGAATATAGATGGTTAAGGGGTGATTTGATTAAGGTTTTTAGGATTTTAAAAAGAATAGACAGAGTAGGTAAAGAGAAACTTTTTCCTCTGGAAGGGGTAGTCTAGGATAAGGGGACATAACCTTAAAATCAGAGCCATGCCATTCAGGAAAGAAGTTAGGAAACACTTCACGCAAAGGGTGGTAGAATTGTGGAACTTTCTCCCACAAAAATTAGATGCCAGCTCAATTAATTTTAAATCTGAGATCGATAGACTTTTTGCTAGCCAAGGGTATTAAGGGAAGGTGAGTAAATGGAGTTAGGCTACAGATCAGCCATGATCTCATTGAATGGTGGAACAGGTGCGAGAGGCTGAATGGTCTACTCCTGTTACTATGTTTCCATAGTGACTGCAATGGGAACTCTAGTTTATTATTTTCCCCTTCCCTAGCCTGAAGCCAGTTTTAGCACTAACTGTGACCTGGCTGAGATCAGCCAATTTGACATAGATCAGAATCAAACCTGGGCCCTTCCTGGTCTGTACCACACTGGGTGGTGCATTTATCTGTAAGTCTTCAGGCAAGCTTCTTATTTCAAATTGTATCTCTGTCTGAAAGTGAGCTGTGAGATGACACAGCCACACTATGTAGTGAGGATCAGATCATCTAAGATCTTGTGATGCAAGGTTGGAAAAATGACCTCCATAGACAGGCAAAGGAAGACTGGATCAGTGATGAGGACCTTTGAAGCAAGGCCATGGAATATAGACACATACTATAAGAGAGAGGGCTGCTTTGGAGAAAGATTGAGAGGAACTGCATTCTCTAGTAGCTGGGAGTGACAGCCAAAGAATCAGCAGGAAAGAACTTTTGAGAAATGGGTCTCGAAAGATCACTGGCTCTGGGGAGAGATGCAGCAGCGAGAAACCTATGTAGATCTGCAGTCTATGGTGATTTTTGTAATCTTAGCTAGGCAGTAGTTTGGCCTCTGCAGTAGACGCCGGGGTCCCTGGGCTATGGAGGGGAAAAGTCAGACCAGGTTCCCACTCCATATCATTATCCAGAATCCAGTGGAAAGAGCATATAAAGTTATTGGGTGAGGACCAGAATGGTCACTTGGATGAGTTCTGATACCCATGGAACACCTAAAGGGAGAGGGAAAAAGACACAAAAACTGACCGCTTGTATGAGGTACTGTACTCTGTGGAGCTGTACCCCAAATTAGAATAAACTTAAATATCCTTCTTTGTGTTTCTCTAATTTGTGAGGAATATTTTTGTTTAAACAATGAGTGTGGATGATGTTGGAGGACCTGGCTTGGCGGAATTCCTGATTCCAATAGTGCAAGGGTACTGAATACACACAGTAGGCACAACACATTCATCGACGAAGCACACTGGATTAGTGACCACACTGCCATTGTTCATCCAACTGGCTCTCCGTCTCGGCCTCAGTAACTTCTCTACGTCAGTTTCCCTTGGTGACGTCAACAGACTGGGTTGTTGAACTTAATTGTCTTTATTATTGATGGGGAGACTTCCTCTTTATTCATTTGGCTTTTTAAAAAAAAATGACAAAAGATCAGAAGGTAAGTAAAGATGAAATTGGCAAAATGAAAGTCAAGAGATCAATATTATATGTATAAGATAGAAACAAAGAAATGTTAATTTGTGGAGCAAAAGCAGGTTAAGGATGTCAAGGGGAATAAGGGAGGGAAAGACGAGTTGGATGGAATTTGTGTGTACAGGTCCAACATGTTTAGATATGATTTCACTGGTTACAAGACTAATGACTAGGTGAATTGGGAGTGTTGCCCAACATGAATTTCAGTTCTGTTTGGGTGGTGCAATGTAGATTAAAAGTGGTCGTAATTACATTATGAAATTAGCCAAAAGAGAATCTGCAGAAATGAATATGACTTAGATTATGTTCTTGAAAATGACTGTACAAAAGTATGTTTTATTTGTGATCACAATGTAAACTTTTCGTCCAATATTTCTGACTAGTCATTTGGATGCTATAAATGAAGAGCTGTATTGTTTTTGAACCTTGCAAGCAATCTGAGTCAAATGATTTAGGCCTGAATATAAACATTCAATTTTTCATCACTTGTGCCATTGTCTGTACATGATGATGGTTTAAAAAAATCACATCCACCTATCTTTCCTCTTGTTTGTGTCACACATGCTTAATTTTCAAACAAAGCCTTATCCATAGCTGTCTTGCGTGAGTGTCTGTGCACAGTGTGACACATTGAGAGTGTACTTAATTACTGGATCTTAAGGGATTTTGTTTTCTGTTTTCATGATGAGACGTTTGTAGGCACATTAAATCTATATTACTAGAGGGAGGGACTCAAAACAGGAGTGAAGAACAAAATGGCAGGTCAAGCTTCTCCAATAGCATGCTCTCGCTAGTATATTAGCCAGTGGTGTTCCGCAGGGGTCGGTGCTGGGTCCACAACTCTTTACAACCTATATTAACGATTTGGAGGAGGGGACCGAGTGTAACATATCAAAGTTTGCAGATGATACAAAGATGGGAGGGAAAGTAGAGAGTGAGGAGGACATAAAAAACCTACAAGGGGATATAGACAGGCTGGGTGAGTGGGCGGAGATTTGGCAGATGCAATACAATATTGGAAAATGTGAGGTTATGCACTTTGGCAGGAAAAATCAGAGAGCAAGTTATTATCTTAATGGCGAGAAACTGGAAAGTACTGCAGTACAAAGGGATCTGGGGGTCCTAGTGCAAGAAAATCAAAACGTTAGTATGCAGGTGCAGCAGGTGATCAAGAAGGCCAACGGAATGTTGGCTTTTATTGCTAGGGGGATAGAATATAAAAACAGGGAGGTATTGCTGCAGTTATATAAGGTATTGGTGAGACCACACCTGGAATACTGCATACAGTTTTGGTGTCCATACTTAAGAAAAGACATACTTGCTCTCGAGGCAGTACAAAGAAGGTTCACTCGGTTAATCCTGGGGATGAGGGGGCGGACATATGAGGAGAGGTTAAGTAGATTGGGACTCTACTCATTGGTGTTCAGAAGAATGAGAGGCGATCTTATTGAAACATATAAGATTGTGAAGGGGCTTGATCGGGTGGATGCGGTAAGGATGTTCCCAAGGATGGGTGAAACTAGAACGAGGGGGCATAATCTTAGAATAAGGGGCTGCTCTTTCAAAACTGAGATGAGGAGAAACTTCTTCACTCAGAGGGTAGTAGGTCTGTGGAATTTGCTGCCCCAGGAAGCTGTGGAAGCTACATCATTAAATAAATTTAAAACAGAAATAGACAGTTTCCTAGAAGTAAAGGGAATTAGGGGTTACAGGGAGCGGGCAGGAAATTGGACATGAATTTAGATTTGAGGTTAGGATCAGATCAGCCATGATCTTATTGAATGGCGGAGCAGGCTCGAGGGGCCGATTGGCCTACTCCTGCTCCTATTTCTTATGTTCTTATATTTTAGACAGTGGGTTATTGCTATTTAATTGCAGTTTCTGTTACCCCATTGCTTTGTGAAAGATCAGATCAAAATATGGGTTGTATTTCACTGTTGAAGGTGGTCTCGAGTCAAGTGACAGCTTGTGTCGATCACGAGCAGTAAAATATATATTTGTTTCAATGTGACTGTCACATTCCATTTATGCCGAGAATTTTGAGTTCAAATGAAATGGTTAAACTTCCTTCGATACTAACTAATTGGAAGGCGGTAGATCTCCTTAAACCACCCAGGATAGTACCGACACATCCTGTCAGACTCCAAGTCCCACAAGGATGTTCGTGTCCAGGGTGGTTGCCAGATTCTTTTGTACAGCCTATTCCCTCTCTCATTCTTATAATCACTCTTGAGTTACCTATTCATTATATCCTGATGTACCTTGCCTTTGTTTACCTTTTTCAAACTTGGTGGTGTCCTACAGCAATGCCGTTGATCCTTTACCTTGGTTTCTCAAGCAAAATTGTCAGCTTAGGAGAATAGGACTAAGTGAATCCCTGTTTGAGAGCCAGCGCAGGTCGGAATGGCTGCCTCCTGTACTCTATAATACTATGATTCTAATGAAATAAAGAGCACTTGTTTACTTATGCCTCCTTGAAGCATCCTGTGAGCTAGCAGTAACAAGATGGAGAAATTCACAATTGGGTCACTGCAACCATAACATGGAGGAGCACAAAGATGATACTGCTACACAAAAAACCACTACTGTAACTAATATTAACACAAGTGCTTCAGATAGAGACCAAGTATCTAGTGACGTAACAGTGAGATGGATCAGTAAATACTTTCTGATAGCTCCCTGACGGCCAGCTGATGAGCCATACACAACAGGAATGTTCCTGGTTCAATCCCGGGTCTATGCTGAATTAGCCAGTAGAGGCTAGGGTTCTAAATATTGGCCTTGGCGCGCCTCAATTAGGAAAAGAAAAATTAGCCAATTGCTATCCATTAGTCTTTGATGGAAATGTGTGCATTGGAGTTAGACTTGAGGCAGGATCGGCTCAGCTGTGATGCCTTCCTGCTAAAAATAGCCTTCCAACACCTTGTTCACCAATAACTAACGGCCAACTGGGCAAAATACACATGGAGCCGACTCATGACTGAGTCAAGCTTTCAGGTAGAAAATTGTTATCTTAAATGCTCAGGACAAGGAACAGCCACTAAGCACAAACGTGGTGATCCCACTTCGCACTTCCCAGAAAGGCAAAGAAAACCCCATAATCAATTCAGGAAACTTGTCAAAAATTTGTTTCTGACTCTTCAAAGGTCCAGAAGGTCTCAAGACATTACTTATTACCAAAAATTCTTACCTACCTTCTGCCACAATCTCATAGTTTTCCATAAATGCATCTAATGTCTTGAAGGACTGCAAAGCATCAGTCCTCACTACAAGAAAACAGGAGGAACAAGTGCAATCCAACCAACACAGTTTCTTCTGTAGACTGCTTTTTTCACAAAGCAGCATATGTAAGGTACTATTCATCCATTTTTAACTTGTGTTCTGTTGCCAAACTAGTGGCTCTTTTTCTGTCAGCTATTAATCCCACTATCTAGTTCAGCAGTGATTTTGAACACTGTGCATGTTGATGTGCATCAGTGACCAATAGCTGTGTCAGGTTAGATCTCCAGAACTTGAGCACATAATTTAGGCTGATGCTGCATTGCAGTACTCGGAATTGTTGGGAGTGTTGTCTTTTACATGAGACATCAAACTGAGGACCTATCTGCCTTTTCTAGCGATTGTAACTAGTGGGGTGCCGCAAGGATCAGTGCTTGGGCCTCAGCTGTTTACAGTATATATCAATGACTTAGAAGAGGGGACCAAGTGTCATGTATCCAAGTTTGCTGACGTTACAAAACTAGGTGGGAAAGTAAGCTGTGAGGAGGACACGGGCTGCAAAGGGATATGGACAGGATAAGTGAGTGGGTGAGAAGGTGGCAGATGGAGTATAATTTGGGGAAATGTGAAATTATCCACTTTGATAGGAAGAATAGAAAAGCAGAATACTTTTTAAAAGTGAGAGACTAAGAAATGTTGGTAGTCAGAGGGATTTGGGTGTCCTTGTATACGAATCACAGAAAGTTAACATGCAGGTTAGCAAGCAGCTAGGAAGGCAAAGAAAGAGTATGTTAGCCTTTAATGCAAGGGGTTTGGAGTATACGAGTAAGGAAGACCTGCAATTATATAGGGTTTTGGTGAGACCACACTTAGAGTATTGTATACAGTTTTGGTCTCCTTACCTAATGAAGGTTATACTTGCCTTAGAGGAGGTGCAACAAAAGTTCACTAGATTGATTCCTGGGATGAGAAGGTTGACCTATGAGAGGAGATTGAGTAGAATGGGCCTATATTCTCTGGAGGTTAGAAGAATGTGAGGTGATCTCGTTGAAATGTATAAAATCCTTAGGGCTTGACAGGGTAGATGCGGAGAGGCTGTTTTCCCTGGCTGGAGAGTTTAGAACTAGGGGTCATAGTCTCGAGATAAGGGGTGGGCTATTTAGGACCAAGATGAGGAAAAATGTCTTCACTTGGGGGATTGTGAATCTTTGGAATTCTCTACCTCAGAGGGCTATGGATGCTCAGTCATTGAGTATATTCAAGACTGAGAGGGGTAGATTTTTGAACACTTAAGGGAATGAAGGAATATGGGGATAGGGCAGGAAAGTGGAGTTGAGGTCAAAGGTCAACCATGATCTTATTGAATGGCGGATCAGGCTCAAGGGGCCGTATGGCCTACTCCTGCTCCTATTTCTTATGTTCGGATGCACTTTAAAGATCCCTTGGCGCTTCTCAAATAAGAGCAAAGAATTTAATTTACTGTGCTGTTTTGTAAGAATTTATATAGAATTTATATAGTATTTGAATTGCACTGGAGGGTGGCAAATGTCACACCCTTGTTCAAAAAAAAAGGATAAACCAGGGATTGATGGGCCAATTTAGTCATCTCAGTTGTGGGCAAATTAAGTGAATGCTTAGAAAGGAATGGACTAATTGGGGAGAGTCGATATGGATTTGTAAATGTCAGGTGTTTGACTAATTTCACTGGTCGAAGGTTGTTTTTGTGACTGGAAGCCTGTGGCCAGTGGGGTACCACAGGGATCGGTGCTGGGTCCCTTGCTGTTTGTGGTCTACATTAATGACTTGGATATGAATGTAAAAGGTATGATCAGTAAGTTCGCTGATGATACAAAAATTGGTAGGGTGGTAAATAGCGAGGAGGATAGCCTCAGTCTGCAGGACGATATAGATGGGTTGGTCAGATGGGCGGAACAGTGGCAAATGGAATTTAACCCGGAAAAGTGCGAGGTGATGCACTTTGGAGGGACTAACAAGGCAAGGGAATACACAATGAATGGGAGGACCCTAGGCAAGACAGAGGGTCAGAGGGATCTTGGTGTGCAAGTTCACAGATCCCTGAAGGCGGCGGAACAGGTAGATAAGGTGGTAAAGAAGGCATATGGGATACTTGCCTTTATTAGCCGAGGCATAGAATATAAGAGCAAGGAGGTTATGATGGAGCTGTATAAAACACTGGTTAGGCCACAGCTGGAGTACTGTGTGCAGTTCTGGTCACCACACTACAGGAAGGATGTGATCGCTTTGGAGAGGGTGCAGAGGAGATTCACCAGGATGTTACCAGGGCTGGAGCGCTTCAGCTATGAAGAGAGACTGGGAAGATTGGGTTTGTTTTCCTTGGAGCAGAGGAGGCTGAGGGGGGACATGATTGAGGTGTACAAAATTATGAGGGGCACAGATAGGATGGATACTAAGGAGCTTTTTCCCTTCGTTGAGGGTTCTATAACAAGGGGACATAGATTCAAGGTAAAAGGCGGGAGGTTTAGAGGGGATTTGAGAAAGAACTTTTTCACCCAGAGGGTGGTTGGAGTCTGGAACTCACTGCCTGAAAGGGTTGTGGAGGCAGGAACCCTCACAACATTCAAGAAGCATTTGGATGAGCACTTGAAATGCCATAGCATACAAGGCTACGGACCAAATGCTGGAATATGGGATTAGAGTAGACAGGGCTTGATGGCCGGCGCGGACACGATGGGCCGAAGGGCCTCTATCCGTGCTGTATAACTCTATGACTCTATGACTAAATTGTAGTGTATCGATGAAGTGGATGATATATATATATTTTTTTCAGAAGGCATTTGAGGTGCCATGTAAGAGATTTATTCAAAATTTAAGATAGGTGGTATTAAATGTAGCTGCATGGATAGCGATATGGCTAGAGGGCAGAAAGCGAAGAAATGGGATAAATGGATGTTTTTCAATTTCATAGAATCATACTGCACAGAAGAAGGCCGTTCAGCCCATTGTGTCTGTGCTGGCTCTTTGAAAGAGCTATCCTGTTAGTACCATTCCCCTGCTCTGTCCCCATAGCCCTGCAAATTTCTCCTTTTCAAGTATATATCCAATTCCTTTTTGAAAGTTACTATTGAATCTTCTTCCACCACCCTTTTAAGGTAGTGCATTCCAGATTTTAACAATTCACTGCATAAAAAAAAATTCTCAGAATTTCCCCCCTGGATTTTTTGCCAATTTTCTTAAATCTGTGTCGTCTGGTTACCAAACCTCCTACCACTGGAAACAGCTTCTCCCAATCTACTCTATCAAAATCCTTCATGATTTTGAACACCTCTATTAAATCTCCCCATTTCTTTCTCTACTCTAAGGAGAACAATCCCAGATTCTGTAGTCTCTCCACATAACTGAAGTCCCTCATCCCTGGTACCATTTTGGACATTGCTGCAGGAGTTCCTCAGGACAGTGTCCTAGGCCCAACCATCTTCAGCTGCTTCCCTCCATCATAAGGTCAGAAATGGGGATGTTCGCTGATGATTGCACAGTGTTCAGTTCCATTCGCAACTCCTCAGATAATGATGAAGCAGTCCATGCCCGCATGCAGCAAGACCTGGACAACATCCAGGCTTGGGCTGATAAGTGACATTTGTGCCAGGCAATGACCATCTCCAACAAGAGAGAGTCTAATCATCTCCTCTTGACATTCAATGGCATTACCATCGCTAAAACCCTCACCATCAACATCCTGGGGGTCACCATTGACCACAAACTTAACTGGACCAGTCATATAAATACTGTGGCTACAAGAGCAGGTCAGAGGCTGGGTATTCTGCGGCGAGTGACTCACCTCCTGACTCCCCAAAGCCTTTCCACTATCTACAAGGCACAAGTCAGGAGTGTGATGGAATACTCTCCACTTGCTAGGATGAGTGCAGCTCCAACAACACTCAAAAAGCTTGACACCATCCAGGACAAAGAAGCCAGCTTGATTGGCACCCCTTCCACCACCCTAAACATTCACTCCCTTCACCGGCGCACCGTGGCTGCAGTGTGTACCATCCACGGGATGCACTGCAGCAACTCGCCAAGGCTTCTTTGACAGCACCTCCCAAATCCACGACCTCTACCACCTAGAAGGACAAGGACAAGGACAAGGGCAGCAGGCACGGGGGAACAACACCAGCTTCACGTTCCCCTCCAAGTCACATATCATCCCGACTTGGAAATATATCGCCGTTCCTTCATCCTCGCTGGGTCAAAATCCTGGAACTCCCTACCTAACAGCACTGTGGAAGAACCTTCACCACAAGGACTGCAACGGTTCAAGAAGGCGGCTCACCACCACCTTCTCAAGGGCAGTTAGGGATGGGCAATAAATGCTAGCCTTGCCAGTGACGCCTACATCACATGAATGAATAAAAAAAAATATTAATGACTTGGATTTGGGTGTACAGGGCACAATTTACAAATTTGCAGATGACACTAAACTTGGAAGTGTAGTGAACAGTGAGGAGGATATTAATAGACTTCAAGAGGATATAGACAGGCTGGTGGCATGGGCGGACACGTGGCAGATGAAATTTAACACAGAAAAATGCGAGGTGATACATTTCAGTAGGAAGAATGAGGAGAGGCAATATAAACTAAAGGGCACAATTCTAAAAGGGTTACAGGAAGAGAGAGATCTGGTAGTATATGTACACAAATCGTTGAAGGTGGCAGGGCAGGTTGAGAAAGCAGTTTAAAAAAGCATGCAGGTTCCTGAGCTATATAAATAGAGGCATAGAGTACAAAAGCGGGGAAGTCATGATGAACCTTTCTCCAGTCCTCTGGCACCACCCCCATATCTAAGGATGATCGGAAGATTATGGCCAGCACCTCTGCAATTTCCACCCTTACTTCCCTCAGCAACCTAGGATGCATCCCATCCGGACCACAGGACTTATCTACTTTAAGTACAGCTAGCCTTTCTAGTTCCTCCTCTTTAGCAATTTTAGCTTATCCAGATTCTCAACTACCTCCTCTTACTGTGACTTTGACAGCATCTTCTTCCTTGGTTAAAAACAGATAAGAACGTAAGAAATAGGAGCAGGAGTAGGCCATATGGCCCCTCGAGCCTGCTCCGCCATTCAATCAGACCATGGCTGTTCTTTGGCCTCAACCCACTTTCCCGCCCGATCCCCATATCCCTTGATTCCCCGAGAGTCCAAAAATCTATCCATCTCAGCCTTGCATATGTTCAATGACTGGGTATCCACAGCCCTCTGGGGTAGAGAATTCCAAAGATTCACAACCCTCTGTGAAGAAATTCCTCCATCTCCGTCTTGAATGTCTGACCCCGCATCCTGTGATTATGACCCCTAGTTCTAGACTCTCTAGCCAGGGGAAACAATCTCCCAGCATCTACCCTGTCAAGCCCCTCATAATCTTATATGTTTCAACGAGATCACCTAATCTAAACTCCAGAGAATATAGGCCCATTCTATTCAACTTCTCTTCATAGGACAACCCTCTCATCCTAGGAATTAATCATTGAACACTACATGCAAAGTACTCATTTAGTACCTCAACCATGCCCTCTGCCTCCATGCGTAGATCTCCTTTTTGGTCCCTAATCGGCCCCACCCCTCCGCTTACCACCCGTTTATATATATATATATATATATATATATATGCCTATAGAAGACTTCCTAAAGTGTGGTGCCCAAAATTGGACACAATACTCTAGCTGAGGCCTAACCAGTGATTTTGTACTCTGCCTCTATTTGTAAAGTGAAGGATCCCATATGCTTTTTTTTTATCAGTCTTGGCGACTTGTCCTGCCACCTTCAACGATTTGTGTACATGAACCAACAGGTCTCTCTGTTCCTGCACCCCCTTTACAATTGTACCAATTTGGCAGGATGTGCGTCATGGTGTTCGTAGGAACAGGAGTAGGCCATTCAGCCCCTCGAGCCTGCTCCGCCATTTGATAAGATCATATCAGATCTGTGATCTAACTCCATATACCTGCCTTTTGCTATATTTAAATCTGAGATAGATAGCTTTTTGGCAATCAAAGGTATTAAGGGATATGGGCCATTGAGCTAGTATCAATTGCCATTGGCGGAAGAGAGTTCCACCCTTTGTGTAGAAATGTTTTCTAATCTCGCTCCTGAAAGGTCTGGCTCTAATTTTTAGACTGTGCCCCCTACTCCTAGAATCCCCAACCAGCGGAAATAGTTTCTCTCTATCTACCCTATCCATTCCCCTTAATATCTTATAAACTTCAATCAGATCACCCTTAACCTTCGAAACTCCAGAGAATACAACCCCAATTTGTGTAATCTCGTAACTTAACCCTTGTAGTCCGGGTATCATTCTAGTAAACCTACGCTGCACTCCCTCCAAGGCCAAAATGTCCTTCCGAAGGTGCGGTGCCCAGAACTGCTCACAGTACTCCAGGTGCGGTCTAACCAGGGTTTTGTAGCTGCAGCTTAACTTCTGTCCCCTTGTACTCTTGTCCTCTAGATATAAAGGCCAGCATTCCATTTGCCTTATTGATTATTTTCTGCACCTGTTCATGACACTTCAATGATCTATGTACCTGAACCCCGAAGTCCCTTTGGACATCCACTGTTTTTAACTTTTTTTGCCATTTAGAAAGTACCCTGTTCTATCCTTTTTGATCCAAAGTGGATGACCTCACATTTGTCTACATTGAATTCCATTTGCCACAGTTTTGCCCATTCACTTAATCTATCAATATCCCTTTCTAATTTTATGTTTTCAACTACACTGCTTACAATGCCAACAATCTTTGTGTCATTGGCAAACTTAGAGATGAGACTTTCTATGCCTTCATCTAAGTCGTTAATAAATATTGTGAATAATTGAGGCCCCAAGACAGATCCCTGCAGGACTCCACTAGTCACATCCTGCCAATGTGAGTACCTACCCATTATCCCTACTCTCTGTCGCCTTTCGCTCAGCCAAATTCCTAACCAAGTCTGTACTTTTCCCTCGATTCCATGGGCTTCTGTCTTAGCTAACAGTCTCTATGTGGGACCTTATCAAATGCCTTCTGGAAGTCCAAATAAATAACATCCATTGACATTCCCCTGTCCACTACTTTAGTCACCTCTTCAAAAAATTCAATCAGGTTTGTCAGGTACGACCTACCTTTCACAAATCCATGCTGGCTCTCTGATTAACTGAAAATTCGAGGTGTTCAGTCACCCTATCCTTAATTATAGACTCCAGCACTTTCCCCACAACAGATGTTAGGCTAACTGGTCTGTAATTCCCTGGTTTCCTCCTCTCTCCTTTCTTAAAAAGCGGAGTGACATGTGCAATTTTCCAATCCAGAGGGACAGTTTCTGACTCTAGAGAACTTTGAAAGATTATAGTTAGGGCATCTGCAATGTGCTCACCTACTTCCTTTAAACCCCTGGGATGGAAACCATCTGGTCCTGGGGATTTGTCACTCTTTAGTGCTATTATTTTCTTCATTACTGTTGCTTTACTTATGTTAATTTTATTGAGCCCCTGTCGCAGATTCAATATTAGTTTTCTTGGGATTTCCGGCATTAGGGGTTACGGGGAGTGGGCAGGAAATTGGACATGAATTTAGATTTGAGATTAGGATCAGATCAGCCATGATCTTATTGAATGGCGGAGCAGGCTCGAGGGGCCGATTGGCCTACTCCTGCTCCGATTTCTTATGTTCTTATGTTCTAATGCTATCCTCTTTTTCTGCTGTAAATACTGATGCAAAATAATCGTTCAACATGTCCGCCATTTCCCCATTGTCAATGACAATATCCTCACTTTCAGTTTTTAAGGGGCCAACACTGCTCCTGACCACCCTCTTTTTCCTAATATAACTATAAAAGTTCTTCGTATTGGTTTTGATATCCCTTGCAAGTTTCTTTTCGTACTCTCTTTGTAGCTCTTACTATCTGTTTTGTGACCCTTTGTTGATCTTTGTATCTTTCCCATTCGCCAGGATCTGTGCCATTTTTTGCCTTTTTGTATGCCCTTTCCTTATGTCTTACCTCTTTAGTTGTCCATGGCTGTTTTTTTTGGCAAGTAGAGTTCTTGCCCCTCGGGTATAAACCGATTCTGTATCACGTTAAATGTTTCTTTAAACATTTCCCACTGATCATCAGTCGTTTTATCCATTAACAGATTTGCCCAGTTTACTGTGGACAGTCTCTGTCTCATCCCATTGAAGTCGGCCTTGCCCAAGTCTAGAATCTTAGCAGCTGATTCACTTTTTTTCCCTTTCAAACACTACATTGAACTCGATCATGTTATGATCGCTATTGGATAGATGTTCGCGTACAGTTAAGCCGTTAACTAAATCTGGTTCATTACTCATTACTAAATCTAGTATGGCTTGCCCCCTTGTTGCCTCTCGGACATACTGCTGTAGAAAACTATCCCGAACACACTCAAGAAATTCACTACCTTTCTGACAGTTACTAGTCTGCTTTTCCTAATCTATGTGAAGGTTAAAGTCCCCCATTAAGACCACTATGCCTTTCTTACACGCTTTTCTAATCTCTGCATTTATACAATCTAGCACTTCAGAGCTGCTGCCAGGGGTCCTATACATAACTCCCACTATAGTCTTAGATCCTTTCCTATTTCTCAATTCAACCCATAAGGTCTCTGTTGGCTGCTTACCTCTCATTATATCCTCCTTTATTATTGAAGTGATTTAATCTCTAATCATTAAGGCTACTCCTTCCCCTCTTCCATTTTCCCTGTCTCTCCTGTAGACCTTATAACCTGGTATATTCAGTTCCCAATCCTGACCATCCTGCAGTCATGTCTCAGTGATAGCTATCATGTCATACCCTCCAATTTGAATTTGAACCTGTAGTTCATTTAATTTATTCCTTATACTCCGTGCATTTGTATATAGAACTCTTAGTTGGGCCACTCACCCTAGCCTGACCTTCAGCTTTGATGCTGGGTTAATCGCCTTACACCTTCTAGTTTTCACTTTATCTGTAGTGTCCAAAGTACACTTTCTTTCTGCTGCTGTACGCTTTTCCCTATCACTTGTTTTTGAACAACTGTTTGTTTGTACTATTTGTATTGTAAATTTCCCCTGGGTCTTCCCCTCTCTTGCTGCTCTCAACTTTACTCCCTTCTGACTCCCCACTCAGGTTCCTATCCCCCTGCCACTCTAGTTTAAACCTTCCCCAACAGCACTAGCAAACACCCCCGCGAGGACATTGGTCCCGGTCCTGCTCGGGTGTAACCCATCTCTCTTGTACAGGTCGCACCTTCCCCAGAACCGGTCCCAATGTCCCAGGAATCTAAATCCCTCCCTCCTACACCATCCCTGCAGCCACGCATTCATCCGGTCTATTTTCCTGTTCCTATACTCACTAGCTCGTGGCACTGGTAGTAATCCTGAGATCACTACCTTTGAAGTCCTGCTTTTTAATTTATCTCCTATCTCCTTAAATTCACCTTGCAGGACCTCATCCCTTTTTTTACCTGTCGTTGGTACTGATATGGACCACGACTACTGGCTGTTCACCCTCCCCCTCCAGAATGCCCTGCAGCCGCTCCGCAACATCCTTGACCCTAGCACCAGGGAGGCAACATACCATCCTGGAGTCACATTTGCGGCCACAGAAACGCCTATCTGTTCCTCTTACAATTGAATCCCCTATCACTATAGCCCTGCCACTCTTCTTCCTCTCCTCCTGTGCAGCTGAGCCACCCGTGGTGCCACAAACTTGGCTCTTGCTGCTTTCCCCTGATAAGCCATCTCCCCCAACAGTATCCAAAGCGGTATATCTGTTTGAGAGGGAGATGGCCCTAGGGGACTCTGCTCGACCTGCCTCGTCCTTTTACTCTGTCTGGCGGTCACTCATTTCCTTTCTGCCTGCGTAATCTTTACCTGCGGTGTGACCACCTCACTGTACGTGCTATCCACGATAGTCTCAGCATCACAGATGCTCCACAGCGAATCCATCTGCAGCTCCAGCTCCGAAATGCGGTTAGCCATTCGCTGCAGCTGGACACACTTCCTGCACACATGGTCGCCAGGGACACTGGTAGTGTCCATGACTTCCCACATAGTGCAGGAGGAGCATATCACGGGTGCGAGCTGTGCTGCCATGACTTGCCTTAGATTTACCCTGCGTTCACCTCTCAGACTCTCCTCCCACTCTCGGTCTCTCCTTTTATACTGTGTTCACCTCTCCGACTCTCCTGCCTCACCTCACCTGCTGCTTTTATTCCCCACTCTCAGTCTTCTGCTGCTCAGGTCCGCCGCCGCGCTGCGGAAAAAGTTAGGAAAAGCAAGACAAAGCAGCACCTCCTTCCCCCACTTCACCGAACTCCCACACTCACCAAACTCTCAGCTGTTCACTCTGTGTTATTAGGGATCTGTGATAGGACCTAATCGGTTTCCATTTAGGTACTTGTGTCTGAATCATTTTTAAGAGGAAAGATCTCAAAGTTTGCTGATGGAAGTAAACTGGAGGCTATAGGAAATTTGAAGGAAATTGTAGAAGGGCAAAAGCCAGTTTTGTGAAATGAACAGAAAGGTGGTAGATGCAAGGCAATGAAGTAGCACAATTTGGGGCACAAAATTAATGAAAGGAAGTAGACTCTAAATGATAAAATCCTTATCAGACTGGAAGAACAGAGAGGTATCGGAGTGCAGATCCAGAGATCTTTAAAGGTAAAAAAGGCAGCTGGATTCTGGATTTTATTCGTGGGACATTTGAATATAAAAGCAAGGAAATGATGTTGAATTTGCACAAGACATTGATTAGGCCACATTTGAATTATTGTGTTAGTTCAGCTTATCTAATTATTGGAAGGATATTTGCGCCATAGAATGGGTACAGTGAAGATCGCTAGCATAATGTCCAGAACGAGAAGTTATGGTTAAAGAATGAACGAACTTGCATTTATACAGTGCTTTTGAGAAACTCCGGATGTCCCAAAGTGCTTCAAAGCCATTAAAGTACTTTTGAAGTGTGGTGACTGTTGCGGTAACCAATTTGCATACAGCAAGATCCCACAGACAGCATTGAGATAAATGACCAAATAATCTGTTTGTGATGTTGGTTAAGGCACAAATATTGGCCAGGACATCAGGAGAACTCCCCTGCTCTTTGAATAGTGCTAAGGGGCCAAACGGGTTTAACTCATCCAAAGGATGAGTTGAGGTCGAAGATCAGCCATGATCTGATTGAATGACGGAGCAGGCTCGAGGGGCCGTATGGCCTACTACTGCTCCTATTTCTTATATTCTTACCTCTTGACAGTTCAGTACTCTCTCAATACTGCACTGAAGTATCAGCCTAGATTATATACTCTAGTCTTTGAACTGTGGCTTGAACATACAATCTTCTGACCCAGAGGTGAGAGTGCTACCACTAAGCCAAGATGGACATATGTTAGGGTAAGTCTTTAAAAACTAGAGCTTTTTTCACTGAAACAGAGAAAGTTAAGGGGGTATCTGTTGGAGGTTTTCAAAATTATGAAAAGTTTTGTGTAAATAATGTAAGTTTATTTCCATGGTTTGGAGTTAGTTAGTTAGTCAGGATCATCACTGGAACAAAGGGGGAAGTTAGCGATGTTTTCACACAGAATATCGTGTGGAACATTGAACATTTGGACACTAAGGGAATCAAGGGATATGGGGATCGGGTGGGAAAGTGGAGTATAGGTTGAAGATCAGCCATGATCTGATTGATTGAATGACGGAGCAGGCTTGAGGGGCCGTATGGCCTACTACTGCTACTATTTCTTATGTTCTTAGAATTTGGAATGCTTTAACACAAGTGGCTATTGAGTGAGGCTATAACATCAGTAATGAAAAGAAAGAACACAAAAGGATACAGAAAAGGGCATGGAAATGGGATCAGAGCAAATAACTGCAGTTGAAGAGCCAGCACTGCATGTGTGTGCTGGGCTGAATGGCTGCATCTGTGCTGTAACTTCTATGATTTTGTATAAAAGTCCCTCTACCTCAACATAATTCACTGTTATGTGAAGCGATTGAAGATGCTGACAACAAGAATTTCTGTCTCGTATAGTTTCAAATTGGGTCTAAGCTGGAAGCTTTTCCCTTAGCTGGATATAAAATGGAAGACAAAAGCATTCCATCTGCATGAGCTAGGTAGCTGCTAAAGAATTTCCTTTGCTGGCTGGGCATGTTTAAAATGTTAATGTATATCGCTTCTTTAGATGAAAAATGATATTTCCAATAACCTTTGTCAAAACCAGCAGATTATTATAATGGGAGAAGCCCATATCTGTGAGGATAGTAAGCATTTTAGATCTAAGTCCAGCATAATTTAATGGCAGAAGCTGAAATCGAAGTCTGTGTGTGTTTGGTAATTTAAACTGCTTCCATTCCCACAGAAACAAGTGAAGGATGTTGGTGTCAGCAGAGGAGTCATTAAAGTCAAATTGAATTGCAGCCAGTTAGAGAAGAAAGAAATGAGCTATGGAACAAGCGTCTTAACTTTTTTTTTAGACCACAACAGTGACAGCAACCATGTAATATGAATGGAAGTTGAGGGTCCAAAACTTGATCATACCCTTGGTCTCAACTGCTCTATCCATCCTTCAGAGATGTTAAATGGACCCCCTGTTTGCCTGTTCTGGTGATTCGGGTAGAGAATAGTCCCTTGGCACTATTCGAGGAGCAGGCCATTCTCGCCATGTTCTGGCTACCAGTCCCTTCCCAGCCAACACCAACAAAATACAGATTAACTGGTTATTCATTTCAGTGCTATTTGTAACATCTTAGTGTCTGAAAAATGTTTGCCTAGATAAGTCACTGCATTTCAAAGTCATTTATGATTTGTAGTTTTGCTGAGATGCACAAGACTTTATATAAATATAATTTCTTTAGCAAGCCTCTGGTGAAAGACTGTAGTAAACATTTATATTGTCCTTCTTCCTATGAGTACTCTGACCCCCTTCCAAAGGATCTAACAGTACTTTTCCCTTTTCTTCACAGAAAACACTAGGCAAAATAGCGACATGCCTTGAATTACGAAGCACAGCTTTGCAGGTACTAATTGGATAACATTTTTATTCTATATTTTCAATGAAATTAAATTTATCATGTGACATTCAGACTCTTGGGAGAGGAATAGAAATTCTATGGGGTATGTTGGACATTGGGAGTTAGTTCAGGTTAGCGAGATTGTGATGTATTGGTATATCCTTGCACATAGACAGCCATTCAGTTTAATGGGCGTAGTCCAGAGGCTGACATCCTCTGATTTTTCTTAAGATGAATGCAATATTAAAAAGAAAACTAGATGGCAGTGTTTTTTTTTTAAAGTGCTTGTTGTTGACACACTTGGCTCACACGTGAGGAATGGTCACTTGGGTGAGGTACTGAGTGCACCCAATGCCTGTGGAGCTGTACCTCAGCCCAAGGGAAAAAAGTACAGGAGTACCTTCCATGGCTCTGTTGGTTAATAGATTACTCAGCGTATAACTGAGCCAGACAGACTGGCAAGGTCCCTAATTCAATCCTCAGTCTATGCTAAGTTAGCTGACCTCAGTTTAGGTAAGGAGACCAAATCTGTATACAGCACTCCAGGTATGGTCTCACCAGAGTCCTATATAATTGCAGCAAGGCCTCCTTACCCTTATACTCCAAACCCCTTGCAATATAGGCTAACGTACCATTTTCCTTCCTAATTGCTTGCTAACATTCTGTGATTCGTGTACAAGGACACCCAAATCCCTCTGAATACCAACACTACTTAGTTTCTCACCTTTTAAAAAAATATTCTGCTTTTCTATTCTTCCTACCAAAGTGGATAATTTCACATTTCCCAAGTTGTATTTCATCTGCCACCTTCTCGCCCATTCACTTAACCTGTCTATATCCCATTGCACCCTCTTTGCGTCCTCCTCACAGCTTATTTTCCCACCTAGCTTTGTATCGTCAGCAAACTTGGATACATTACACTCGGTCCCCTCATCTAAGTCATTGATATATATTGTAAACAGCTGAGGCCCTAGCACCAATCCTTGCGGCACCCCACTAGTTACAATCTGCCAACCTAAGAATGACCTGTTTGTTCCTACTCTCTGTTTTCTGTCCGTTAACCAATCCTCAACCCATGCTAATATATTAACCCCAATCCCATTAGCCCTAATCTTGTGTAACAGCCTGTTGTGTGGCACCTTATCGAATGCCTTTTGAAAATCTA
Source organism: Heptranchias perlo (assembly GCF_035084215.1). NCBI lineage: Eukaryota > Metazoa > Chordata > Chondrichthyes > Hexanchiformes > Hexanchidae > Heptranchias > Heptranchias perlo. The sequence continues at coordinate 129,772,674 of NC_090329.1, forward strand.
AATATACTACATCCGCTGGTTCCCCTTTATCTACCCTGCTAGTTACACTCTCAAAAAACTCTACCAGATTTGTCAAACACAATTTCCCTTTCATAAAACAGTGTTGACTCTGCCTAATCATATTATGATTATCTAAGTCCCTCTGTTACTACGTCCTTAATAATAAATTCTAGCATTTTCCCTACTACTGATGTCCGGTTAAGTGGCCTATAGTTCCCTGTTTTCTCTCTCCCTCCTTTCTTGAATAGCAGGGTTACATTTGCTACCTTCCAATCCACTGGGACCATTCTGGAAGATCAAAACCACTGCATCCACTATCTCTGCAGCCTCCTCTTTTAAAACCCTAGGATGTAGGCCATCAGGTCCAGGGGACTTAATCGGCTTTTAGTCCCTTTTTATTTCTCCGGTACTTTTTCTTTACTAATCTTAATTACTTTAAGTTCCTCACTCTCATTAGACCCTTGGTTCCACACTATTTCTGGTATGTTTTTTGTGTCTTCTACTGTGAAGACAGATATAAAATATTTGTTTAACGTCTCTGCCATTTCCTTATTCACCATTTATAATTTCTCCTGTCTGTGCCTCTCAGGGACCCACGTTTATTTTCGTTAATCTCTTCCTTTTGAAATGTAATTCTCCCAATGTCTTGTTGTACAGTATCTTATTTTCCTCTTGTGCTATGTTCAGTTAGTAACTTGCCCTCGTGCCTCGACCAGTCCTAGTCTGCAATTTGTCACTACTATGTGTGTGACAGGAATCCTCTCTGACACCCACACTCCCTCCCCATGATGACCAGAGAATTGAAGGCACTGTTCCATGTGTTGCAGCTGAAATGTCCTTTTTCACCAAATCAACATTCGTGCATTGAAATCGTATTTTATTTGGCTCACCCGTGAAGAGTGGCCACTTGGAGAGCTGTCAAAGCATCCCAGGGCCTGCACCATAGCATGAATCACTGCTGCCTTGGGAGGAGGGGAGAAAATTGGAAATATGTGGTGATGTTGCCTGTGTATGAAGGGTAAGGTTGGAAGCGGCGAATTTTCACGTCAACGTCGTATTCTGTTCATTATCACTCTTCCAGTTAGTTACATTCCAGGGTTTGAGTGCTGCCTTCTATTAGGCTGCCATCTGAAGGTCCCACAAAGCCCAAGACCTAGGAGGGAAAAATTGAAAACAGCCACAGATCCTAAATTTGAACTCAAATGGCAATACCATGTGGACTGCAGTGTGTACTTGATGACTCCGTAATGGGAAGAAGCAATTCATACCCTGTGTTTAATTCTTTAACATCATAGTACTGCAAACTCATTCATTATGGGAGGTGAGGCAGGCATTTAGACATGTCAAAAGTGAACATTTGCCTGAAGACAGTGTTTTGAACATTAATAGTATGTGCTTAATAGCAGCAAAAATATTTGGAAAAGAAACCATAATGTATAATGCATCGGATATCACCGTATCTTTGACTAAATCTGTGTGAGCATCGTGGCAAATGTTTAACTGAAGTGGAAAGGCTTGTTGGCAGTTTGAAAAGTCTTGATTTTTCAGTTCCATTGAGACCTGGACATGTACCAGAGCCTGGCTTTCTTTGAGAAAAACTGGTAATGGTTCAGCAAGTTTATCCAGTGAGTAGTTGAGGCGCACACATCCAGAATGTCCCAGGTTTGATCTAGAGCTCAATTAACTGATCGCAGCCAGAGTGGCAGTAAAGATGGTACAATTTCTGTTTCTGGATTAGGAAATAGGGGGAGTTCCCATTCCTAATCGATATCCATCAACTAGTTACTGGAAGTGCACATGTGTGAACATCAAGCGAGGACAGGATTGGGTTCAACTGTGATACTCTACAGTCGAATAGCCCGCCGATACTCAGTCTGAGCTCACTTGCGTATACTGGGCCACTTGTGTACCAGATGGTGACCTACAGAGTGGAACTGAAATCAAGTAGTCGATGCCTTTAGAACCGGTTGGGTAAAGTGGTTAGGGGAAAAACTGTCCAAGTGGCACAGTGTGTTTCTAGATTGCGTGGTGGGGCACTGAACCACAGAGTAAGAATGTGTCTTATTTGACCTGGGGCAGTGCTGGAGTTGCTGCATTAATACTTAGCAACCCTGTGCTGGGAAGGGGAAAATCAGCTAGGATTCCCACTCCTTGTTATCTAGTGATGCCTGCTGGAAAGTGTGTGTATAGAGTGAAAATGAAACCTGGCTCAGCTAACAGTAGCCAGTCTTGTATATGCACAAGGTGAATTAATGGAGGGTTACAGCTATCTGTGGAACTATACCCCAGCACGAGTCACTGCTCTTCAAAACCTACCTTTTTGACCAAGCTTTTGGTCACCTGTCCTAATATCTCCTTATGTGGCTCTGTCAAATTTTGTCTGATAACGTTCCTGTGAGGCACCTTGGGGTGTTTTACTATGTTAAAGGTGCTTTATAAATGCAAGTTTGTCATTGAGGAGGTGGACCAGGAGAAGGAGAAAGTTGAAGGAAAACTTATTAGTGTTTTTTTTTATTCGTTCATGGGATGTGGGTGTCGCTAGTGAGGCCGGCATTTATTGCCCATCCCTAATTGCCCTTGAGAAGGTGGTGGTGAGCCGCCTTCTTGAACCGCTGCAGTCCGTATGGTGACGGTTCTCCCGTAGTCCTGTAAAGAAGGGAGTTCCAGGATTTTGACCCAGCGACGATGAAGGAACGGCGATATATTTCCAAGTCAGGATGGTGTGTGACTTGGAGGGGAACGTGCAGGTGGTGTTGTTCCCATGTGCCTGCTGCCCTTGTCCTTCTAGGTGGTAGAGGTCGTGGGTCTGGGAGGTGCTGTCGAAGAAGCCTTGGCGAGTTGCTGCAGTGCATCCTGTGGATGGTACACACTGCAGCCACGGTGCGCCGGTGGTGAGGGGAGTCAATGTTTAGGGTGGTGGATGGGGTGCCGATCAAGCAGGCTGCTTTGTCCTGGATGGTGTCGAGCTTCTTGAGTGTTGTTGGAGCTGCACTCATCCAGGCAAGTGGAGAGTATTCCATCACACTCCTGACTTGTGCCTTGTAGATGATGGAAAGGCTTTGGGGAATCAGGAGGTGAGTCACTCACCGCAGAATACCCAGCCTCTGACCTGCTCTTGTAGTCATGGTATTTATGTTGCTGGTCCAGTTAAGTTTCTGGTCAATGGTGACCCCCAGGATGCTGATGGCGGAGGATTCGGCGATGGTAATGCCGTTGAATGTCAAGGGGAGGTGGCCATTGCCTGGCACTTGTTTGGCGCGAATGTTACTTGCCACTTATCAGCCCAAGCCTGGATGTTGTCCAGGTCTTGCTGCATACGGGCACGGACTGCTTCATTATCTGAGGGGTTGCAAATTAAAAAAAATATATAAACCTTGATTACTCCCTGATGGCTCAGTGTGGAACTGGACCATACAAACCAGGAAGAACCCAAGTTCAATCCTTGGTCTCTGGTAATCTTGCCCAGCATTGTGGTAGGATCTCTACAGTTGGCTGCAGCAACCCGAGATAGGGAGGGTAAGGAAACCTCCATGGTTCCTGTTCGCTATTCAGTAACCTCTGCTTGATAGTGCCTATCTATGGATGTACAGTAAGGACATGATCAGACATGGTTGACTGCCAGCATTCACTGTCTGGAGTTCTGTGTGTAACAATAGCACCTTGGCCTTTAGGATGAGACGTTAAACCGAGACTCCACCTGTTCCCTCAGGTGGATGTAAAAGATCCCATGGCAGTATTTCAAAGAAGAGCAGGCGAGTTCTCTTGGTGTCCTGGCCAATATTTATCCTTCAACCAACATCACCAAACACAGATTATCTGGTTTTTTTATCTCTTTGCTGTTTGTGGGAACTTGCTGTGCACAAATTAACTATCACCTTTGCCATTACAACAGTGACTAAACTTCAAAAGTACCTCATTGGCTGTGAAGTGCTTTGGGACATCCTGGGGTCGTGAAAGGTGCTTATATCAATGCAAGTTCGTTCTTATTCTAGATATGTATTGGTCTCAGATACGTCATGTGAGTAGATGTTTTGTGGACCATAATTGATAGTTACTTTTTTATTATATTTTATATAGACAACACAGTCTCAGGAAGAATTCAAATTGGAAGATCTAAAGACATTAGAGCCAAGTAAGTACTACTTGTACAACATGTAGTAGTAAAGCAATTACACTTTCGTGCTGCAACAAAGTAGGAACTGAACTCTCTGTATGGACTTCTGATACCCATAATCAATGTATTCTTATTGCTATAAACACACGAATGGTGTATATTTACGAGTGATTTGGATGTTTGATCTGATCCAAGCCAATCTTCACAAAGTTCTAACCTGTTGCTGATAATCCAAGCTGACTCTTCAGTGCAGTACTGTACTGTTGGAGGTGCTGTCTTCCGGATGAGATGTTAAACCGAGGCCCTGACTGCTCTTTCAGGTGGGTGTAAAGGATTCCACGGCACTATTTCGAAGAAGAGGAGGGGAGTTCTCCCCGGTGTCCCGACCAATATTTATCCCTCAACCAACATCACTAAAACAGATTATCTGGTCATTATCACATTACTGTTTGTGGGATCTTGCTGTGTGCAATTTGGCTGCTGCGTTTCCTACATTACAACAGTGACTACACTTCAAAAATACTTCATTGGCTGTAAAGCGCTTTGGGACATCCTGAGGTTGTGAAAGATGCTGTATAAATGTATACTTCTTTCTATTGCTGGTGTCACATTCCTGTTACAATGGAGCTATTTAGTAGGATCACTTTGGGTACATCTGATTTGATCATATGAACTCGTGTGGCTGTGTTTTTCCTCAAAACTCTCTGCTTGTATGATTTTGGCCTTGTCCATCCCTCCCCTCCCTTTGCCCAACCACAGGAAGCTGTGCCATTAGTTGCCCAGGCCTCTTATTGTGGAATCCTTGCCTAAACCTCTCTGCTTCTCCTCCCCCAAGGCCCTGCTCAAAAACCACCTCTGTGATCAAGCTTTTGGTCACCTCTCAATATCTCTAGCTCATCATCCATTTTATATTATTACATCTCTGTGAAACACTTTGGGATGTTTTTCTACATTAATGGCACTATATAAATGTTTAAAATGGCAAACAATTAGATAACTGGATTCTACTTCACTTTGATGATGGATCATAAAAGTAAGTACAGATGAAAGAGGCCATTCGGACTATCTGTGGTCTCCACCCTGCACACCCCTCTTCCCATCACACCATCTACCTGCCTGTTGAATGATTCCAGAGTTTCTGCTCCCACTCTCATACCCAGAGACCATTCTGTGAAGAAGTGGTTCCTGACTTCAGTCCTAATCTTGCCATCTCCCAGTTTACACCCTTGTCCCAAAGGTGTGGTTCAACTTAAATTCGTGCTCCAGATTAGCGTTTTCTATTCCACTTATTATCTTACATACATGTTTAGGGTCTCTTCTCATTCGCCTCCTCAAGAATGAAGAGTCTAACATCCTAGCTTTTCCTCAACACTCAATCAAACGATTGTTCTTACATTTAGCCTCAGCAGCCCTGATTGTTGGGAGGGAGAGTGGTTCCTCTCCTGTGTATCATGCTGGGTGAGGACAGGGTTGAACACAACTGTGAATCCCTCCACCTTTTGAAGAATAGGTAGTTGAGAAAATTTCTGTAGGGTGTTGGGTACCTGTGGATCTGTAATAAAAATGCTTCCCCCATCGCACTCTTGCCTACTCTCCCCCTTGCAAAAGAAAAATTAAAGGAAAGGACTTGCATTTATAGAGCGCATTTCACCACCTCAGGACGCCCCAAAGCACTTTATAGCCAATAAAGTACTTTTGAAGTGTAGTTACTATTGTAATGTAGGGACACACTGCATCCAATTTGTGCATAGTAAGGACCTACAAACAGCAATGAGATACATGGCCAGATCATCTGTTTTAGTGATGTTGGTTGAGGGATAAATATTGACCAGGACACCGGGGAGAACTCCCCAGCTCTTCTTCGAAATAATGCCATGGGATCTTTTACGTCCACCTGGTTTAATGTCTTATCGAAAAGACAGCACCTCCATCAGTGCAGCACTGAAGTTTCAGCCTAGATTATCTGCTGAAGTCTCGGGGGGGGGGGGGGGTGGGGGGGATGGCTTGAACCCACAAACTTCTGACTCAGAGGCGAGAGTGCTACCACTGTGCCAAGGCTGACACCAAAGACATACTTGATACAAAGCCCCTGTTATACTTCCCTCCTTTGAGGGTGAGACTCCTTCTTACAGTATTTTATTTTCTTGGGTTTCTCCTTGACACGCACCATTCCCACCCAGGACATAGCAGGGAAATCATAGCAGAAAGAGCCTGCTTGTCAAGTTTGCCTAAAGTCACTCTGGAACTGGTTGCCAGGAAGCATCACCCGAAGCAACCAACCTGCAACAACCTGTTATCAAATCAGCACTGGCAGAGTTCCAGGAGTAGATTGTCTGCTGAGCCAGGCACTAAACTCACATTTAAAAACAAATGGTTGGGGGAGAAAATGTGGAATCGACCCTAAAATTTACCTTTTTTATAACTCGCTAACCCCAATCTGTACTGTTTTTTTATTTAAAAGGTGCTCCTAATGTTTTTGTTCATATAATAAATGAGATAGTGTCAGAGATGGAATCCTGATCGACCACATCCTGAAAGATGAGAGCGTTATTCTGTGTGCATAAGCATGGCACTGTGATGGTAACTTGAACTAAAACTGGGCAGGACAGAAATTACAACAAACGGGTTCACCCACTGGAGTTTAAATTTCTGTATCAGCTCTTTCAACACAATTCCAGGGGCTGGAGATTAAATCCCTGTATCCGAGATCATTAAACATGATTTCAGGGCTGGACATTGCTGCAGGAGTTCTTCAGGGCAGTGTCCTAGGCCCAACCATCTTCAGCTGCTTCATCAATGACCTTCCCTCCATCATAAGGTCAGAAATGGGGATCTTCGCTGACGATTGCACAGTGTTCAGTTCCATTCGCAACCCCTCAGATAATGAAGCAGTCCGAGCCTGCATGCAGCAAGACCTGGACAACATCCAGGCTTGGGCTGATAAGTGGCAAGTAACATTCGCACCAGACAAGTGCCAGGCAATGACCATCTCCAACAAGAGAGAGATTAACCACCTCCCCTTGACATTCAACGGCATTACCATCGCCGAATCCCCCACTATCAACATCCTGGGGGTCACCATTGACCAGAAACTTAACTGGACCAGCCACATAAATACTGTGGCTACAAGAGCAGGTCAGAGGCTGGGTATTCTGCGGCGAGTGACTCACCTCCTGACTCCCCAAAGCCTTTCCACCATCTACAAGGCACAAGTCAGGAGTGTGATGGAATACTCTCCACTTGCCTGGATGAGTGCAGCTCCAACAACACTCAAGAAGCTCGACACCATCCAGGACAAAGCAGCCTGCTTGATTGGCACCCAATCCACCACCCTAAACATTCACTCCCTTCACCACCGGCGCACAGTGGCTGCAGTGTGTACCATCCACAGGATGCACTGCAGCAACTCGCCAAGGCTTCTTCGACAACACTTCCCAAACCTGCGACCTCTACCACCTGGAAGGACAAGAGCAGCAGGCACATGGGAACAACACCACCTGCATGTTCCCCTCCAAGTCACACACCATCCCGACTTGGAAATATATCACCGTTCCTTCATCGTCGCTGGGTCAAAATCCTGGAACTCCCTTCCTAACAGCACTGTGGGAGAACCTTCACCACACGGACTGCAGCGGTTCCAGAAGGCGGCTCACCACCACCTTCTCGAGGGCAATTAGGGATGGGCAATAAATGCTGGCCTCACCAGTGATGCCCACATCCCATGAACAAATAATAATAAAAGATTAAATCCCTGTCTCCGAGATCATTAAACATGATTCCAGGGGCTGGAGATTAAATCCCTGTCTCCAAGATCATTAAACATGATTCCAGGGGCTGGAGATTAAATCTCTGTCTCCGAGATCATTAAACATGATTCCAGGGGCTGGAGATTAAATCCCTGTCTCCGAGATCATTAAACATGATTCCAGGGGCTGGAGATTAAATCCCTGTCTCCGAGATCATTAAACATTATTCCAGGGGCTGGAGATTAAATCCCTGTCTCCGAGATCATTAAACATGATTCCAGGGGCTGGAGATTAAATCCCTGTCTCCGAGATCATTAAACATGATTCCAGGGGCTGGAGATTAAATCCCTGTCTCCGAGATCATTAAACATTATTCCAGGGGCTGGAGATTAAATCCCTGTCTCCGAGATCATTAAACATGATTCCAGGGGCTGGAGATTAAATCCCTGTCTCCGAGATCATTAAACATGATTCCAGGGGCTGGAGATTAAATCCCTGTCTCCGAGATCATTAAACATTATTCCAGGGGCTGGAGATTAAATCCCTGTCTCCGAGATCATTAAACATTATTCCAGGGGCTGGAGATTAAATCCCTGTCTCCGAGATCATTAAACATTATTCCAGGGGCTGGAGATTAAATCCCTGTCTCCGAGATCATTAAACATTATTCCAGGGGCTGGAGATTAAATCCCTGTCTCCGAGATCATTAAACATGATTCCAGGGGCTGGAGATTAAATGACATAGAATTACATAGAATTTATGGCACAGAAACAGGCCGTCCTGTCTATGCCGGTGTTTATGTTCCACACGAGCCTCCTCCTAGCCTCCTTCATCTCACCCTATCTGTATTAGAGACCCTTAAACATGATTACAGGGGCTGGAGATTAAATCCCTGTATTTACCTAGTGCTGCTTTTAATAGTGGACTTTGGTTTGTTTTTTTCTTTTTTCTTTACAGTTATAAAGAACATTCTTTCTTATAACAAAGATTTTCCTTTTGATGTTCAGCCTGTCCCTATGAGGTAAATCATTTAATTTGGACAATCTTCTCCATTCAAATTCTTTGTTTAAAACAAACATGATCCATCTTGATAATGAGTTGCTTCTTTCTGTTCTCTTTCTTTTTCTCTTTTTTTTGGCATGCAATGTTCCAGCAGAGTACCAGGAATTGTCTGTGCCTCTTCATGCAACAGGGCTCAAGCTTGCTTTACATCGGTTTTTAATGCATTTTCTGCTGTCGGCTATTTCCATACTGTTTACCTGAATAACCAAGATTGTACCTCATTTTGCTTCATGGCTGAGCAAATCCTTATTGTACAGTGTAAGGAACCTAGGTTTCTCTAATCACTTAGCTGATGACATTGATGTTGAGTTGCTGTCCCCAATATAATGTTACTTGTTTAAAACAGATAGCCACAGGCCAGGGAGAGAACTGAACACTTACTGATGTCTCTGAGCCACCTTTTATTTATTTTGCTACCCAATGACTGGTCAAAGGTCCCTTGATGGCTCAGTGGATAAATGGACTGCAAGGGGAGTTGAGCCCAGGTTCAGTCCCTGGTTTGTATTAAGTTTGCTAGTTGTAGGTGTTACATTTGGCCTCTGTGCCCTCATACTAGGTGTTAAAATTGGATAGCCATGTGGTGAACGATAGAATACTAGAGCCTGGTATTTAGTTGCTTCCAAGCCTTTATTCACAGATCTCTCTCTCTCTCTCTCTCTCTCTCTCACTCACGATCAGCTGTCCAATAAAAGGGATACAAGAGAGTCACCAATTCACCACCTGAATACAATTAACACAAGGGAAGGGAACATCAGCCAGGGTTCCTGTTCCTCATTGCTGTCCATTGATTTCCCTCTGCTGTCATGTCAACATCAGAGATGGACAGAATTGGACTGTACTCTGATGCCTCCTATATCCAAATATCCTGCAATACTCACTGATCACAGAACACATGAAGAGACAGTTGGGTAAGCACGGTGTTGGGGAACTGTACCTTAGCACCAGTCACCACTTCCTAGTCTGCGAACATGGGTTTTGAATCAGCTCTTCCCCGCCCCAACCACTTTCCTCGACCTCATAACAGCATGAGGTTCTGCACCATTGATGTGAATAAGGATGGAGTTCTTTTCTAAAAACCCCTGCATATCCAGATGTTCAGAATTGGCTGTTTACTCCAGTTAGTGCTTCTCTCTGGCTATGTATTTAAATAAAAAGTTTATTTATATTTATTAAATATTCCCTGCTGCTGCTAATAGCTTTTGCATAGAGGATACTTTTATTCTCTCCTGCCCTCCTCCCATGAAAGCACAGACACCTGCCTGGAATATGATTCCATAGTCGTCTGGTGCCCTCTAGTGCTTTGTCCAAAAGACTATCATTCATGTGTGAGCCTAGATGGTGTATGTTGGAAAATTATTTAACTGTGGGTGGCATCACAGTTGAGCCAGATATTAACGTCCACTCACGCACACATTCCAGATGGGGTCCCTGGAGCTAGGAGATCTGGCTGATTTCCCCCTGTCTTTAACCTAGCGGCACTGAGGCCAATTATGACGTTCCTACTGCCAAGAGAGATTAGCTTACTCGGGGTTAAACCTGGGATCCTCAGGGCTGTATTGCTCATTGGATAAACCCGCTGAGCCTTTTGGTGGTGGGGGGGGGGGTGCGGGGTGCGGAAATCTGTGGATTTTCTTTTAAAACAGACTTTACATCAATCAATTTCAGTAACCCAAGGGTTTGAAGCAGTTTTAAACAAATGAGCCTCACAAAACAACCAAAAGCAGCAGCTCTCTCACACAGGAGTGACTTGGCTGTTGGACAGAGTGAGCTTGAAAGATTGAATGGCCAGTGTTATTTCATAGTTTCTTAAGTACCCCAGGGATTCCCTTTATTCAGCAAACATATAACTGGCCTCCTTTTAATTTTAAAAAGCTTCTTAGTAATTAATATTCCATTAGCAAGGATTCCATTCACCCTTGCAGATCTCTCATGGGGTATCGAAACTCCTCTAGGTGTGGAATCAGATGGTTAATGGAACAATGGTGCTTAACTTTCAGTCTTGACTGAGAGACGTGCATAACAAAAAGAAACTTACCATCTGCTCGATCCTCGTTTTTGCATTTAGTATTTGGGTTCATCATCCATTGTAGATGTGCTGCCCAAGAGGCTGGGAACCGTCACAAGGATTTGTTCTTATTGTGTGGCAGGAAAATCTTGGCACCCGGAGAAGAGGAGAACTTGGAATTTGAAGAGGAGGAGGAGGGCGGAGCTGGAGGAGGGTCACCTGACCTTTTCACCACCAGAATTCCAGGTTGGTTTTAAGGGCGATGCTTCCTGTACCTGAAGCCTGTGATTGAGCTTAGTAGCTAAAGACAAAATGATGCATTCTGCAGTGAAAATGTCAAACTGCTACATGTGGCTTTGTGTACTGTTAAAGTTAGTGTCATTTTGGGGGGAGAGGGAGAAACATTCACAATTATAATCATGAAATTTGATTTGATTCTTCTCATTCACCCTCAATGCAAATAAGATTTGCCATCTCTATAGCAGGGGAAAATCACTACTGGGCAGCTGGAAATTTCTGCCCTTGAGCTGCCATTTTACTCAGGTTATCTTTTCCCCCATTCTGTGATATGTAAAGTCTCATTCTGAACTCTCTGTTCATTCTCCCATCTATGCTCTTGGGAAAAAAGTTGCATTTTTAACATTGGTTTTTGGTAAGTAAAGCAGTAATCCAGTGCACTGTTATTTCAGTATTCCTGTAAACAGCTATTGTTCAGTACATTATAGCAGTGCTAGCGATAGTATGCCTCTGTCGTCCTCCGATCACTCCCTGTAACAGCTACAGAACCACTGAGGAACCCTCGTATACATAGATTCTCCAGAAGCCTTTAATTTCCAGACCGTGTAGAAAAATCCCAGTACTGGTTAAAGTGTCCATTCCTCCAAAGGGAAGGTGGAAAGGTCAGATTACTAGAGATGGCCATGCCCCCAGTACAAGACTTGGATAGCTTGGCACTATCTCTTTAAAATGTTCTGCTGTAATAGGTGTATGTTTAGTGCTGATACACTACTGTTACAGTAATAGAGCTGTTGTTCCCTGTTGTTTTTCAAAAGAAATTCCCAGCAAGGACAACAGTCACACCCATTTTATTCTCCTGGTTTATGTATTAAGACAAAAAGCAGCTAGCCCTGCATCCCAGAGCAGAAGAAAAACATCTGCAGTGTATTTCTTTTTGTTTTATCTCCCTCTTCTGTGCCCTGGTCATCTCTACCTTAAAACAGAAACATTTAATACTCCTTAAATGGTGAGAGATGTCTGAGGAATGATGAATCAGTTCATGACTCTGTCCGAATGTGTCTTGCTTTTGATGCCTCACAGTTTTTCTTTTTCTGTCCGTTTCTCTGTGTATCTCTTGGCCCCTGTTTATCGTGCACTGTCTTCGATGTGCTCTTTCTCAAGTCTCATTCTCTCTAACACTCTGCACTGATAAACGTCTCTACTCAAACAAGCCTACTTTGACTTTGTGTTTGTGAGATGATGATTCTTTTCGCTGCTCGTGCTCGTTGTCCCTGGACAGTTATAGTCCTGTTGGATGCAGAGTAAAGCTCCTGCTCTGTTCCACTCCAGCAATGCTTCTTAAACCAAACTCAGAAAAGGCTCTTGTGCATTGTGAATTTTTAAATCACTTTTCACAACATCCATTATTTTGGCTTTAAGGTAGTCATTTAAATGCTAGGTTATTGGCAGTTTTGTTCTATGGACTTGTACCCACTAGTAACTGGATTGAGACTGCACCCAACTCATTTTAAGTACAGCTGGCAGTGAGCAGCCTTTCATTATATATAGCTCGATCCAAACCAGATTCTAAATGTTAGAGTTGTGCACCAATTCAGTGTGCCACCCTGTAACCCACTGTATCACCCGGTCCCAGAGGGGAGAGGACAGTGTGTGACCCACTGTATCACCCGGTCCCAGAGGGGAGAGGACAGTGTGTGACCCACTGTATCACCCGGTCCCAGAGGGGAAAGGACACCCTGTAGCCCTCTGCACTGTCCAGTCCCAGAGGGGAAAGTATATCCTGCAACCCAGTGCATCATGCAGTCCCACTGCACCATCATTTGAGATGGTGGGCAGTTGACCCATTCTACCACTACCCCAAGATGAAGGCCTCTCAATCTTTCTCATCTACCCCCTCCCCATGAGATTGAGTGCCCTCTGACTGGTGCAAGCCCAAGATCAAGAACTTAGTATATGGAGAATGACTGTTGCAAACCTGTATCCTGCCTCTCCATGTCTGTTCCTTTGCATACTCACTGTCAGCTATCCATTATTCTCTACTGTGTATATTGGGATTGGAGGATGTACTAATCTGATACATTAACATGTGATCCTGTCTTTCAACTGCATGGTTTGATCATGTCGACTCATCCGTTTCTGACCTGCATGTGCTGCGTTCTAACCCCAGGAGCTATTGAAGGTAACGGTGCTGCTTTGGATACTTTATTGTGTTGGGTTCTTTCTGTTGTGTCAAACAAATTTTGCTTAATCCTTAATCTTGCCCTTTCGAGGAAAAGGAGTTTGACTTTAAAGATTATAATAATTGGAAAATGATTAAAATGTTGCTCCCTATAAGATTTGCTTCACATTCCTCCTCATTTAGGTCAACAAATGTCATGCCTTTTTCCTCAGCTAAAGACTACAGACTAGGAATCCTGCCCTCATACCTTCGCCATTCAAACTTTGTATTCAGTTGATAGCCATGGAACAGTAATCCACGGTGACTGCACCCTCTCCCCCACCCCCTTTCCCTTGGTGTCTCTGTCTCTACAGCAACACAGCCGAGATTGGTAACTCACTTTGTGGGTAACTTGGTATGGAGCCGACCAGTCTAGCATGATACATTGGTACGCCAGTTCACTATGCACCCACGCTTTTTGAGACACAAAAGGCATCAAGGGGTATGGGGAGAGAGCGGGAATATGGTATTGAGATAGAGGATCAGCCATGATCATATTGAATGGCGGAGCAGGCTTGAAGGGCCGAATGGCCTACTCCTGCTCCTATTTTCTATGTTTCTATGATTCTCTAAATGGATCCAGAAGCTTCTTACCAGCTCAGGCATAGCTTTGTTGATTGGCTTTGCTCACTGTAAGCCTTGATCTCAATTGCAAACATACAGTTGGCTAAAGCTTCGTGTAGAAAGAAAATACAAAGTCAAAGCTTTGCTTGCAAGTTTGAATTTGAGACTTGTTTTCAGTGTTTCTGAAGTACATGTGTGATTGTTCATTCTATTGTAGTCTGTATCGCTGTTGGATCTTAACGTGTGTCTGACGCACCAATGGACAGTTGGACATCGTAAAGGATGAGAAGTGTCCGATTCGGATAGCTTGTCAATATAATAGAAATGAAGTTGGTGTTGTATTATTGTTTTGTCATTACATGTCACTGGTATATTTGGTAAATACTATATCATTCAGCATATCTGGGAAACGGGACGCCGTTATTGCAACAAACCCCCACCGCCCCCCAAATCTATTTTTGACTCCTTGTATCCAACCTTGAACTCTTTAAGATGCACACAGGAGACTGTACAAAGTTTCAGGATTCTAAATCTAATGCTGCTCCACTAACTATAGGTAAGCTCTGTAACTGGGAAAATTGGATGCATCCAGCTACCTTGAAGGTGCTTTTTAACCAGAACCTGTGTAGTGTCCTTCACTGTGCTCAGCTCATTGAACTTTATGCTACAATGCTTCCTCAGTTCAGTCAGGAGATTTGTCTCGACGTGAGCCCTGGAGGGTAGCTACTGCAGGAAGAAAATGTCCACCAGTTCCTTCAGGGGATCTCATCCTGGTACATAGGAACAGGGGGAGGCCAGTCAGCCCCTCAAGCCTGATCTGCCTTTCAGTTAAATCATGGCTGATCTGTACCTCAACTCCATTTATCTGCCTTTGCTCAATATCCCTTGATAACTTTATCTAACAAAAATCTATCCACCACTGCTTGAAAATTTCAATTGACCCAGCGTCCACAGCCTTTTGGGGAGAGTTCCACATTTCCACTACCCTTTGCGTAAAAGGTGCTTCCTGGTTTTACTCCTGAACAGTCTAGCTCTAACTTTAAGATTGTACCCCCTTGTTCTGGATTCCCCCACCAGAGGAAATAGTTTCTCTGTCTCTACCCTATCGAATCCTTTTACCATTTTAAAGACTAGATTAGATCACCCTTAATCTTCTATACTCCAGACAATACAAGCCTAGTCTATGCAACCTACTCTCCTAACTTAATCCTTTAAGCCCTGGAATCATTCTGGTGAATCTGAGCTGTACCCGCTCCAAGGCCAGTATAACCTTTCTGAGCTGTGATGCCCAAAACTGAACACAGTACACCAGGTTGGGTCTGACCAAGGCTCTGTACAACTGAAGTGTACCTTCCTCCCCTTCGTATTCCAGCCCCTCAAGATAAAAGCCAATATTACATTAGCTTTTTGTACTTGTGCACTAGGCTTAAGTGGTTTGTGTACATAGACACTCAAATCCCTTTGCTCCTCCACAGTTCCTAGTCTTTGTAACCTTCTGCTCACGTTTACACAACTTACTGCACCTTCTAACTTAGTGTCACCTGCAGACTTGGATATACAACTCTATTCCTTCATCCAAGTCATTAATATATTTGGTGAAAAACTACGGCCCCAGTACGGATCCCTAGGGAGTACCACTTGTCACCTCAGCCAATTAAGTGCATTCCATTATTCCCTACTTTCTGTCTCCTACCTCGCAATAATTACCAACCAATGTCACAATTTCATGTGCTTTAATTTTTGCTAATTCTATGCAACATCTGCTCAAACACCTTCTGGATGTCCATATAGACAACATCCACAGACACTCCTTATCCACCACATTAGTGACCTCCTTAAAAAATTCAACTAGATTAGACATGACTTGTACTTCACACATGCATGTTGACTGTCTTCACTCAGCTCATACTTGTCCCAGTGATCAGTCTCCCTGTCCTTGATGATAGATTCCAGTACTGATGGTATACTAGAATGCCCTTAACCAATAAGCCGATTTCAGTTCGTGCTGCAGAATTGCCCATAGGTGACAAACTGTCAGGGTGATGGGTCTTAGCCACATGGTGAAATCTGTATTGCAAACCAGACCTTTGTGGTGCAGGCTTGAAGGTCAGTAATTGTGACCTTATTTAATGTAATTCAAACTCCAGTAACAGTTTAGATAGGATCTTTTATCAAGGATGGATAAGATAGGTTGTCATTGACATTTGAGCCTGTAGCTGATTACTGCAGAAAGCCAATAGCAGTACAGTCTTCCCGAACAATCTCTGGTCTGTGGACACCAGAGGCTGAAACAGAGGGTATGTAAGTTGGTGCAGGTTCATGTTCCGTGTTGGGCTGATGGGTTCGAGGGGTAATTGTTGCAGTGAGGTTGCTCCATTTCCCTTTAATCTTAAAACATTGGGTCTCATCTCTTCATAGAAACGTAGGCTAAGTTAGCTACTTCGATTGAAAGGACTGGTGGAGATGTACTCATTTGACAGCTCATTGGGTATATGCATCAATTAATGTGTAACTGAGCTGTGCAGACCAGAAAGGTCCCAGGTTTGATACAAAATTGACCTCTGTTCCTGACCAGGGGAAGAAATCAAGCAGGATTGGCATTCCTGATATTTCTGCTGACTGTCACTTGAAATCGCACATGTAGAACTCTGGCTCAGATGTCTCCCCACAGTTAAATATCTTGCCAATACTTGAGAAGAATAGCCACTTCAGGTTACGAGAGAGCTGCCACTGCTGTGGGACTATATCCCATAATGGAAGGAGGACAGTGTTACAAGAGATCACAGGGATTCAAACTAAAGTCAGTTAAAGGGACAGTGCCTCTGACAGTTGTATTTTACCACGATATGTGGACTGTAACCTATACAAAGAAAGACTAATGCTAAATCCCAGGTTTGATTCCTATACCGTAAGTGTGATATTGGTGTGTATTTGTCTCAGTTTCTGATTTTGAATCAGAAGGATGTGAATTAATCCCTCACTAGGGTTTGAGGTAATAATCTAAGTTGGCATCTCGGTGCTGCATTGTCGGAGGTGCTGTCCATTGCATGAGGCCCAGTCTATCTGTTCCAGTGGTTCACTGGGATGTTAAAGATCCCATGGCACAATTTGAAGAGCAGGGAGTTCTCCTTATACCCTGGGCAACGTTTCTCCTTCAACCATCACCACCAAAAAAGATTCATTGATCATTTATCTCTTTTGCTGTTTGAGACCTTATTGTGGACAAAAATTCTGCAGCTATCTATGTAACAGTGACGATACTTCAACAAGTAATTTATTGGATATGAAATGCATTAAGATATCTTGTGAGACCTGATAAGACCCCCGAGGGTGGATTAGTGACCTAGCTCGAGGCATCCACCAATGCCAAATTGGGAGCCAGGGTTTGGCCATAGCTGTTTAACGATTAATTAAAACTGAAATTTGGCATAATGAAGTAGGGTTTGTTATTGCAAGTTCATTAACCAATTGCAATAACAGTAAAATACCCTTGTAATGTCAAATGTTATTAGCAGTCCTTTACTAAAAAGGTGGAACTAAGATTGTACAGTCAGGATGGAGCAAGATAAAGCAGTGTCAATAGCTAGTAAGAACAAGCTCTCCATTGTGCAAGCACTGCATATAAATGCAACGCAACAGCCACTCTCTTTCAGTAACAGAGTCTTAAGAACACTCTTTAAATTTGCAGTGGCTCAAGAATTTGAGATAAGGCACTAAACCCTCAAAATTGGCAAGTACTTTCCATAGACTGGAAGTCATCAATACCATGACGTGTTTAAAGAAACAAAAAAGTTCTAAGGGTGGATTAGTGACCTAGCTCGAGGCATCCACCGATGCCAAACTGGGAGCCAGGGTTTGGCCATAGCTGTGTACTTCTGGTTGCAGTGAAGCTGAGATTGAGAACTCGAGGAATTATGCAATTGTTGGTTCGAAGCCATGTCCCAGAACCCGGAAGCAGATTGGTATTCCAGAGCTTGGCCAAACTAAAGCAGCAGTATGATCTTCCTGCTGTTGGGGGATAATATTCAGTAACCTGCCAATAAAAACACGTGTGCACGCCTGCTGCACCATGGGAGAGGCTGAGGAGCCTGGTTTTACATTCCCCATTTCCCAAGCAGCAAGTGACGCAGAAATGGAAGCGGTGGAGGTCACTACAACATGCTAATCCATACTAAGGCTTCAGCATGCATTTAACAGAAATACTACAACAACTTGCAATTATATCGTGCCTTCACAGGAGCGATTATTAGACAAAATTTGACCCGAGCTACATAAAGAAATATTAGGACAGGTGACAAAGGTCACAGAGGTAGGTTTTAAGGAGCAATTTAAAGGAAAGGCAGAGAGGTTTACAACATGAGGTTCCACCCCAGCCTGGTTCAGTTGGTACACTGGTACCAATGCACGAGATGTTAAAATGAGGCCGTGTCTATCTGTTCAAGTGGTTCCTAGTGTGGTACTGAGCCATATGGACCAGCAAGATCCCAGGTTTGACCCGTGGTCTCTGCTGATCTCAGGGCAGCAGCTGGAATGCTACTGTTGACCTCAATGTCCCTGAATGAGAAAAATCAGTCACGACTCCTGTTATTTGCTATCCAGTAACTCCTCCTGAAAAGAGAACATTTGTACACTTTGGCGATGGAAGGAGAAAATGATATCAGAGCTGGCTGCAATGTCCCCATGTCGAAAGGCCTTCTGGCACTCAATGTTTAGACTCGTGCACAAAAAACGGCACTTGGGCAATACACTGGACTACTATCAGGGCCCTTGTATTTTAGAAGCTTCATGATGGGAGAAAATGCAGTGGATTTTTAAGAAAGAACTTGCATTTATATAGTGCCTTTCACAGCCTCAGGACATTTCAAAGAGCTTTGCAGCCAATAAAGTACTTTTGAAGTGTAATTCCTGTTGTAATGTAGACAAAAGCAGCTGCCAATTTGCACACAAAGTCCCACTAACAGCTGAGAGAAATGACCAAGCAATCTGTTTTGGTGGTACTGGTTCAGGGTTAAATGTTAGCCAGATACCAGGAGAACTCCCCAGCTCTTTGAATTGTGCCATGAGATCTTTTACATCCACCTGAGAGAGCAGGTTTTAACCTCTCATCTGAAAGACGGAAGTTTGTGATAGTTTTATTATCGTTTTGTTTGTTCAGAATAAGTGATGTTACACAGGTTAATTGTACACTAACATCACATCAAATCACTGTAGAATGATATTGTGGTAATGAATGTTTGCCTTCAGGTACTCTACTACCACAACTGCCATCAGAACCGGGCATGGCACTGCTCACTATAAAAATAGAAAAAATTGGGCTCAAGGATGCAGGACAGTGTATCGATCCCTACATAACGGTCAGTGTAAAAGGTAATGCAGAGGGATTTTTAAATGGGTTTGGTGTACATGTAGTTCTGTTTGCTTAAAAAATTACTAATACATGTAATAACTATAATTCACACAGATGTCAATGGGGTAGATCTGACACCTGTACAAGATACCCCCGTTGCTACAAGGAAAGAAGACATGTACATACACTTTGCTGTTGATGTGGAAATCCAAAAACACATTGAGAAACTGCCAAAAGGTGGGTCACCTTAATTTGCTTCCTTGGTGTAGATCCTTTTATATAGTAGTGCACTGGAGAATATCTTGGTACCCAGTAAGAAATGTTCAGTCCACAACCAACAATGTAATATCCAGATTAGACTGTAGGGGATGAGGCTCACCAACAGCGTGTGGGGGATAAGTGTTATGGTCCTGTTAATTTAATCTGGTGTGAGGTATTGGCTTGTGTTTGAGATTAATGCATTTTACAAAAACCGAAGTGATTTGCTAAATGTGAGAAAACCATGAATCTTGGAAATCAAGATACTATTTATTCAATCTCACACTAGAAACTGCCATGAGCCTATCCAATCTCATTTCACGACAGAGGAAAGTTTCATTTCGTTAGGCTGTCTAGATTTAAACCCAGGTCCCAGAGGTGAAAGGTCATTGTCTAACCAACTACACTACCCTGGCTTTTCTTCCCCTCTCCCTCACATTTTTAATGTCAATATTTTAACACTAGACCATCCAAAAGGTGTAGTAATGTGATATTGAGCTTAATACTTCTATTGCACTAGTTTAGTGATGCTGTGATATTTGTCATTGTGTGAGACACAACAGCCTCATAGAATCATAGAAGTTTACAACATGGAAACAGGCCCTTCGGCCCAACATGTCCATGTCGCCCAGTTTATACCACTAAGCTAGTCCCAATTGCCTGCACTTGGCCCATATCCCTCTATACTCATCTTACCCACGTAACTGTCCAAATGCTTTTTAAAAGACAAAATTGTACCCGCCTCTACTACTGCCTCTGGCAGCTCGTTCCAGTCACACCACCCTTTGAGTGAAAAAATTGCCCCTCTGGACCCTTTTGTATCTCTCCCCTCTCACCTTAAATCTATGCCCCCTCGTTATAGACTCCCCTACCTTTGGGAAAAGATTTTGACTACCTACCTTATCTATGCCCCTCATTATTTTATAGACTTCTATAAGATCACCCCGAAACCTCCTACTCTCCAGGGAAAAAAGTCCCAGTCTATCCAACCTCTCCCTATAAGTCAAACCATCAAGTTCCGGTAGCATCCTAGTAAATCTTTTCTGCACTCTTTCTAGTTTAATATCCTTTCTATAATAGGGTGACCAGAACTGTACACAGTATTCCAAGTGTGGCCTTACTAATGTCTTGTACAACTTCAACAAGACATCCCAACTCCTGTATTCAATGTTCTGACCAATGAAACCAAGCATGCCGAATGCCTTCTTCACCACTCTATCCACCTGTGACTCTACTTTCAAGGAGCTATGAACCTGTACTCCCAGATCTCTTTGTTCTATAACTCTCCCCAACGCCCTACCATTAACGGAGTAGGTCCTGGCCAGATTTGATCTACCAAAATGCATCACCTCACATTTATCTAAATTAAATTCCATCTGCCATTCATCGACCCACTGGCCCAATTTATCAAGATCCCGTTGCAATCCTAGATAACCTTCTTCACTGTCCACAATGCCACCAATCTTGGTGTCATCTGCAAACTTACTAACCATGCCTCCTAAATTCTCATCCAAATCATTAATATAAATAACAGCGGACCCAGCACCGATCCCTGAGGCACACCGCTGGTCACAGGCCTCCAGTTTGAAAAACAACCCTCTACAACCACCCTCTGTCTTCAATCCAATTTTGTATCCAATTGGCTACCTCACCTTGGATCCCGTGAGATTTAACCTTATGTAACAACCTACCATGCGGTACCTTGTCAAAGGCTTTGCTAAAGTCCATGTAGACCACGTCTACTGCACAGCCCTCATCTATCTTCTTGGTTACCCCTTCAAAAAACTCAGTCAAATTCGTGAGACATGATTTTCCTCTCACAAAACTATGCTGACTGTTCCTAATCAGTCCCTGCCTCTCCAAATGCCTCCTATTTAATAGTTTCTAACACTATACTCCTAGATCAGGAAATATGTATTTCTTTTGCAGGAGCTGCTATTTTCTTTGAATTCAAACATTACAAACCCAAAAAGAGATTTACAAGCACAAAGTGTTTTGCTTTTATGGAAATGGATGAAATCAAAGCTGGACAGATAGTTATAGAACTGTGAGTATTGGAGCATCTGTTAAAGATTTAACATTTCCCTTTTATTCTACCTATTCACCATCCCAGATGCTGGAAGATAATTGTTGCTTTTAAACCCCTTCATTGTCACAACGGAAGCAGATGCAAGCGGTCATGACCATTTTAGTTTTTGCCTGCCACGTGTTAAGTTCTATCTGGCAGCCCCAAATGTAGAATCCCACACTGAGGTGGGCGAGTCCTAGAGCTCTGCTCCTCTGTTGAGCATTTAGTGCTTTGAGCTGCAGAGTTTTCTTCTTTCTGAAGCGGTTAACTAAACTTTCTCCTCTGTTTTTTAAAAATAAATTTAGGACTGTAATAATCGCCGTAACTAAAGCAAAAGGAGGGGAGGTTGAGCCTGAAAAAGCAAGTGTCAGCAGGATATTGACCATGGGGTGACATCCACTCGTGCATTTTCCAGTACGGTCAGATAGGATCAAAGAGCACAGAAGGAGGCCATTCAGCCAATCGTGTCTGTGCCTTTCAGGCAGTGTGTTCCAGATCATAACTTGCTGCGTAAAAAAAAATTCTCATTTTCCCCCATGTATTTTTTGCTAATTATGTTAAATGTGTGTCCTATGGTTACCAACCCCCCTACCAATGGAAACCGTTTCATCTAATCTACTCGATCAAAACCCTTCAGAATGTCTCTACTCTAAGGAGAACAACCCCAGTCTCTCCACATAATTGAAGTACTTCTTCATCCCTGGTCCATCTCTTCTGCACCCTCTCTTAAAGCATTGACATCCTTCCCAAAATGTGGAGCCCAGAATTGGACACAATCCTCTAGATGGGGCCTGACCAGTGATTTATAAAAGTTTAACATAATTTCCTTGCTTTTGTACTCTTATACCTCTATTTATAAAGCCCAGGATCCTGTATGCTTTTTTTTTAAAACAGCCATGTCAACTTGACCTGCTACTGTCAGACTGTTGTATGCGAACCCCCAGATCTCTGTTCCTACACCCCCTTTAAAGATGGGAACCTAGGTTGATTACTCTCCATGCTATCCTCACCCTAAGAGCACTCAGGGCAGTGGTAGTTTTAAAGATGTTACATTTTCTCTAATATTTCTACTCAGATACAAAAAGCCAACGGACTTCAAGAGAAAAAAACTGCATTTGCTGACCAAGAAACCACTGTATCTCCACCTCCATCAGACATTGCACAAGGAGTGATTTGCTATGTGAACTGCAGTACATGAACATTGTGGTAAAAATGTGTGTACAACAACAGAATCGCAGCAGCACTGTGTAGCACATCTATGATCCAGTACTTGCAATAATAACAGCATCATTGTTCAGTGTCCCATAAAGACAACATCTCAAGTCTGAGCTGCTGTGCAATTCAGGAAAATATTTTCTGCTAGTTAACATTAGCATTTTATATAATTTTAGTAATTGATTAATCCTGGAATATTGACTGTTCACAATAGTGTACTGAATATATATCACAAGGAAAAAATAACCACACTTATCTGTGGTAACTAATGCAGCACTTAACTTATTTAAAACCTAAATTGAAGGAACTGCTGAAACCATAGCTAGCTATGCTAGTTTAAGGCAGTAGCTTTTTGTAGTTAACTGTTACACTAAAAAAAATTGTGAGAAAGGGAAAAATCAAGTGCACAAATCAAGGATCATAGCTTCTGTGTTTTGATGTACAGGTGTGAGTGGTGAATGTTATGTTGTGGTACTTTTAACAAAGACCCTTCTGGCTGTTTGGAAACAACAGTCACTCAATTGCTTAGCTAGAAATGTATTTGAAGTGCCAGAGTGAGGTGGTCTTGGACAAAGCTCTTTTAAAAAAAAATTGTATTCTATGTCTAATCATTGCACTACACCAGCATGTAGCACTGTTTTTTTGCCTTTGTACACAACTGTTCATAACTTGTGGAATTTATAATGAAGAATCATGTATAATTTTTTTTTGGCCGGGGGGCGGGGGTGGTGGGAGGGAAGAAAGGAGGGAGGAGGAACAAGACAAAATACTCTGCTTTGATTCATACTGTGCCAATCTGTATATTCAGTAGCCATTACCAACAGTGACCTTACATGTAATAAAGTGAAAGCAGGGCCCCAAGAACAGCACTGAGGAATGTTCATTGACAACCCAGTAATTTTAATCTTTATTAATAAATTTTCTCAATAGTAAAATAAGTTACATCTGGCCTTAATTGTACAGGGTGTTTGTTTTTTTTTTCCAAAACAGAAATCAAACTAAAAACAAGGGCTGGCTGAGACACAAATGGATGGTTGTGAAATGGTTTGTGAATGTATTGCCAAGACTACATAATCAGGCAGCTCTCTGATTAGTTGATATTTCCACAGGAAAAGTTTTTTTTTGCAACCATTTAAAAAAAAAAGGCCTCAAAACACTGGTCACAGATTAGCAAAAGATCTATACCACTACACAAGACACAGGTACCCTAATATTGCACAATTAACTCCCTTGATTGGCAGAGTGGCTACCTCTTGTCAAACAGATTCCAAGTCAAGTTTTTGAAGCTGTAACCAGCATTTGTTTACTTAATTAGCTGAGAATCTCCTCCACGAATGCACCTATCCATTTCCAAAATCAGAAGGTACAGATCTGCAGCCGTCCAAGGGTTTTCAGGCTGAAGAATATAAATCGGTGACTGTGTATCTGACCCTCTGGTCACAAAAAAGGGTAAAAACCATTGCTAATGCACAGTGATGAGATTCTCCATAAGCTATTACATTTTAAACATGTCCTATAATCAGACTGTTGCTAGTGAAATTATTCCCAATTTCAGGGCAATGAAGACAAAAAGAACCAAGACCCATGGAATACTTTAAGGATTCTTTAGCAGTCCTATTACATACATTGAAAAGTACAACTGCCTGAGGTGGGTGATTAGTCAAGTTGAAAGCCTGGCTCATAATGCCTTTAAAATCATCGGCGGTTATCTGGGCCTGGTGGATAGTCTCGGCTGCCGGGAGGTGGTGTCGGACCTGGAGGAAGGCTCCTTGGTCCATGTGGATACTCTCTCGCACCAGGTGGGAAGTCTCTCAGAACATGAGGTGGCGGTAGGGGCCCAGGGAGAAAGGGTCTGTGGCCTGGAGGTGGGAACGGGGCAGGAGGGTAGTCTCGCAGAGCTGGCACACGCACTGCAAAATACAAGCAGAAAAAACATGAGAGTCCTTATAAAGTCCTAAAATGTAAACCACATCAAGGAACACTTAGAGAAATAAGTTAATCGTACCTAAATGGTTTTGTGGATGTGGAAGTGGAAGTGGGAGTGGGACTGGTCCATAGGTGCCTCTGGTTGGTGGTGGAGGTCCATGACGGGGTCCTGGGGGAGGTATTCCTCCCATAGGTGAATTCATAATAGGTGTCCCAGGAAAAGATGGTGTAGGCTGAAGAGTATTAGCATTCACCTGTAGTTTTGGTTGGGGGAGAAGGGAAGAGATTTTAAAAGCCTTATTGTTCACTTAGATACACAAAGTTCTTCAACCACTTAGTTTTCATCATATAGCCCGAGAGCAGTGGGACCTCCTAGCAGATGGTATGGATTTACAAGATCCTATCCAGTACATCTAAGGAGTGACCACTACCAGTTAGAGCTTTGTGAAACAGACATTCACAAGCCAACAAATGTAATCTGAGATTTGAGTTCAGAAAAATGCAAGGTTAGTTTATTTGACAAGCAAAGTTTTAAAAATGACTGAAGCACACACAAAGGGCAGTCATTTCTTCAAATGCATGTTGAACTGAGCACATACATCAAAAAACACAAAAGTATCTGGTTAGTTTGCTTTATTAAATAGGCAAATTCATACTAAGCGCACACTGCTGGGTTACCAACTCTAGGTTTAAAACAGATTAAAAACTCAAAACATACTCATTCAGATTCAATCTCCTGTTGCTAGTACTCACTGCCTTTGATTGTTCAGAGGAGGGTGGATTACAGAAAGATACTGGCTCTTCAGGCTGATCAACAGTGTTTTGCTTTAGAGGAAGTGTAGAAAATAAAGTGAAGTGTAAAATGGTAGCAAACCAGTTAAGTGGAGACTCAACCTAACACAGGTTTACACCATTCAATTGAACTGCATTGGGCATCACAGCCAAGGCCAACTCTGTCCTCATTGGATGTTGTCACTGGCATTTCCTAGCAGGGGTTGCAGGATAGTGAGCAGGATTGGGAACTTGGGACTGATTTTAACCCTCCCAAGGGCTCTGAGCCCTACCGCAAAGTCGGAGGTTCGAATGTGGAAATTCCTGATCCGTATATTGTCTAGCCACTTACTACCTTAACCAGCAGAGGAACTGGCAGCATCTCTGAAAAGAACATTTTAAATCAAGTAGTTTCATTTTCTTGTTCTAATGCTTTTGCCAAAACAATTTCATTAGAAAGAAAAGACAACTAACTCAGTGTACATTAAAAGACAAGAAAGGAGATCAATCACATTAAAAGAAAAAGGACTCTAGATTTTAATAATTTATATCCACGAAAGCAGTACAATGCAAATCTTACCATTGCACTCTCTGTCAAATTTGGTGAAGATGTTCTCGGACCACTTGGCAGTTGTACTGGTCCTCCCGGGCCCATTTCTACTGAAGATGAAATTCATTATTATTATGAAATTCCTCAGCTGGAGGATTGTGTCCAATTCTGGGCACCACACTTTAGGAAGGATGTCAAGGCCTTGGAGAGGGTGCAGAGGAGATAGAATGGTACCAGGGATGAGGGAATTCAGTTACATGGGGAGACTGGAGAAGCTGGAATTGTTCTCCTTAGAGCAGAGAAGGTTAAGTGGAGATTTAATAGAGGTGTTCAAAATTATGAAGGGTTTTGATAGAGTAAATAAGGAGAAACTGTTTCCAGTGGCAGGAGGGTCAGTAACCAGAGGACACAGGTTTAAGTCAAAAAATCCAGAGGGGAAATGAGAATTTTTTTTTTTAAATGTTCATGGGTTGAGGGTGTTGCTGGCAAGGCCAGCATTTATTGCCCATCCCTAATTGCCCTAGAGAAGGTGGTGGTGAGCCGCCTTCTTGAACCACTGCAGTCCGTGTGGTGAAGGTTCTCCCACAGTAGTGTTAGGAAGGGAGTTCCAGGATTTTGACCCAGCGACGGTGAAGGAACGGCGATATATTTCCAAGTCGGGGTGGTGTGTGACTTGGAGGGGAATGTGCAGGTGATGTTGTTCCAATGCGCCTGCTGCCCTTGTCCTTGTCCTAGGTGGTAGAGGTTGTGGGTTTGGGAGGTGCTGTTGAAGCCTTGGCAAGTTGCTGCAGCACATCCTGTAAATGGTACATACTGCAGCCACGGTGCGCCGGTTGTGAAGGGAGTGAATGTTTAGGGTGGTGGATGGGGTGCCAATCAAGCAGGCTGCTTTGTCCTGGATGGTATCAAGCTTCTTGAGTGTTGTTGGAGCTGCACTCATCCAGGCAAGTGGAGAGTATTCCATCACACTCCTGACTTGTGCCTTGTAGATGGTGGAAAGGCTTTGGGGAGTCAGGAGGTGAGTCACTCGCCACAGAATACCCAGCCTCTGACCTGCTCTTGTAGCCACAGTATTTATGTGGCTGCTCCAGTTAAGTTTCTGGTCAATGGTGTTGATGGTGGGGGATTCGGCGATGGTAATGCCGTTGAATGTCAAGGGGAGGTGGTTAGACACACTCTCGTTGGAGATGGTCATTGCCTGGCACAAATGTTACTTGCCACTTATCAGCCCAAGCCTGGATATTGTCCAGGTCTTGCTGCATGCGGGCACGGATTGCTTCATTATCTGAGGGGTTTGCGACTGGAACTGAACACTGTGCAAACAGCAGCAAACATCCCCATTTCTGACCTTATGATGGAGGGAAGGTCAATGATGAAGCAGCTGAAGATTACACAGCGAGTTATGATGATCTAGAATGCAATCTCTGAAAGGGTGGTGGAAGCAAATTCAAGAGTAACTTTCAAAAGGGAAGTGGATAAATGCACTTAAAAAGGAAAACTTTGCAGGACTATGGGGAAAGAGCAGTGGAGTGGGACTAATTGGATAGCTCTTTCAAAGAGCTGGCACAGGTACGATGGGCCAAATGGCCTCCTTCTGTGCTATATGAATCTGTAACATTTTCACTCAGTTTAAAAAAAAAGTCAGGATTTGCCAAATAGTAATGACACTGGCTAAAATCCCTGGACAAATCCAAGGCATTATTAGATTCTACCATTAACTAAAGTTTACAATAAAAATAGGTTTACAAAAAACTCAGCTGAATGTGTCTTTAATTCACAGCACTGCTTGTCGCATGACTGCCCTCTTGGATCCAAAATCTCGGTGGCTATGAATTTTTGGAAATACTCTCCAATCCAAAAGTTCCCATTTCCTCCCTTCTGAGTGGCAGGTTGGCTCTGTTGGTAGCACTCTTGCCCAAGTTAAAAGGTCACAGGTTGCCAGCCTCATTGCAAGACCTCAACACATAAACTAGGCCAATACTTCAGTGCTGTACTGAGGGAATGCTGCATTAGCAGAGGTGCTCTCTTTTGGAAGAGACATTAAACAGAGATCCTGTCAGCCTGTTCAGGTGGAAGTAAAAGATCCCACAAGGCTATTCAAAGAAAAGCAAGGAGATCTGAGTGTCCTGGCCAGTAATTATTCCCTAACCAAAAGCAGATTATCTGGTAATTCAAAATAAAAACAGAAAATACTGTAAATACTCAGCCAGCCAGTCAGCATCTGTAAAGAAATAAGTTATAATACTTTGGATGTGTAACCCTTAAGCAGATTGAAGACCAAGAAATAAACATTTTTAGTTAAGGTTAGAAAAAGAGAGGATTTTTTACCAATGCTGACTGGTCTGCTGTGTATTTGCAGCATTTTCTGTTTTTATTTCAGATTCCCAGCGTTTGCAGTTCTTCTCTTATCTGGTAATTTGTTCATTTGCCATTTGTGGGACTTCGCTGTGTGCAAATTCGCTGCCACATCTGCCTTCATAACAGTGACTGCACTTCAGAGAAATTCATTGGCTGCGAGGTGGTTTGGGACATGAACGGCACGATTCTTTATATTTTCTTTTCTCCTCCTGAAGGTGCTGACTCGAGCTCGGGTACAGTGCACATGCAGTGATTCGTAGAGACCTCAACAAAGTGTCTGTTCTTTGAGTGTGCCTGGGCATTGCACATTAGTGGACAATTCCAGTGAGGCATCACAGCTAAGATCTTTCCTGTCCTCACCCATCATCTACAAGCACGCAGTTTCTAGTTTCAATTTCAAGAACAGAATGCTGAGTAATTCCCTTCCCCTAGCATAAGAATAATTCTAGTGCATCCATTGCCATCCCAGCTGAGGACAGTTGATTCAGCATAGGTCAGAGGCTGAACCTGGGATTGCCTTGGTTTGTATGGTTTAGCAAACAGTGCATCTAGGGAGAGCAGTGCACAAGGCTGCATCAGAGTAAAAAGGGCACGCATCGATGGTTTGTCTTTTCTCACCTGTTTTAATATGTACTTAGTGAACCAATGGGGGGGTGGGGTGAAGTATGACCACACAACTATTACTACTCACTAATGACTTGCCCATGGACCTGGATCCACAAGATTGGGATTATCATGAGTCGTTGTGTTTGAACAAAGATTGCTTCTTTGGAAATTCATCAATGGCACCAAACCCAAGCCATCTTCCTTTTTTAATCAAGTCATTTTACATTTGGTCATTTAAACAGTGAGTTTTTTTTTACCTGCTCTGTTAAGAGGTGGAAGTCCACGAATTTCACCCGGACCAGAAATTCGTCCAGACATTACACCTGATTCTGAAGGTGGTCTCCGTGGTCCGGGATAGCCATCCATTGGACCTGGAAGGGCAACATTAAAAACGGGTTAATCAGGTTAATTTGTAACATAATGGAGCAGTAAAGAATAGAGGCAACAGGAAAATAGTGTATTTTTGTAATATTACCTGGCCGCCTGTCCCACTGTGGTGGGGGTGAACCATGGTCAGAAGATGGTCCCAGCCTGTCCGGACCAGGACCAATCCACTCACGTGGAGGTAGAGCGCCAGGAGGAACTCGCAGAGCTGGAAGTTAAAATTTGATGAGAAATTACTTCATGACGGTTGATTCACATTTACAGGAACAGATGACATGCAAGAACTGTCCCAACAAATACATTTCCTGCCTACCTCCATCGCCCCGATCTCGTGGAAAGCCGCGGCCCGCATTAACAGAAGGAGGCCGTACAGGGAGCTCCATCATCAATGGTGGGGAAGGTGCCCCACCACTCACAGGGGATGGACCATAGGAGTCATCACGAGATAATGGACCTGTAACAGAGGAGGTAAGGCTCTTGATTTCAGCAGATTATTGAAAGGCATCTTTTTCTGAAGGCCACTGGAAATGATGAATAGCTGGTGGTGTGCGAGACTGATCGGAAATCTGTTTCATTTCGTAAGAGATTCTACGGCTTAACATTTCTTTTTGTGAATTGTGGCCACTTTAAATTGGTTACTGCAGAGCTGAGAGCTGCCAGTTTAGAATCAGAGAAAGGTTACAGCATGGAAGGAGGCCATTCAGCCCATTGAGTGCGCGCCGGCTCTATGCAAGAGCAATCCAGCTAGACCCACTCCCCCGCCCTTTCCCCATAGCCCTGCACATTTTTTCCTTTTAAGTACTTATCCAGTTCCCTTTTGAAGGCTATGATTGAATCTGCCTCCACCACCCCCTCGGGCAGTGCATTCCAGATCCTAACTGCTCGCTGTGTAAAAAAGTTTTTCCTCATGTCACCTTTGGCTCTTTTGCCAATCACCTTAAATCTATGTCCTCTGGTTCTTGACCCATCCACCAATGGGAACAGTTTCTTTCTATCTACTTTGTCTAGACCCTTCATGATTTTGAATGCCTCTAGCAAATCTCCTCTCAACCTTAGGAACACAGGAACAGGAGTAGGCCATTCAGCCCCTCGAGCCTGCTCCGCCATTTGATAAGATCATGGCTGATCTGTGATCTAACTCCATATACCTGCCTTTGGCCCATATCCCTTAATACCTTTGGTTGCCAAAAAGCTATCTATCTCAGATTTAAATTTAGCAATTGAGCTAGTATCAATTGCCGTTTGCGGAAGAGAGTTCCAAACTTCTACCACCCTTTGTGTGTAGAAATGTTTTCTAATCTCACTCCTGAAAGGTCCGGCTCTAATTTTTAGACACTGCCCCCTATTCCTAGAATCCCCAACCAGCGGAAATAGTTTCTCTCTATCCACCCTACCTGTTCCCCCTAATATCTTATAAACTTCGATCAGATCACCCCTTAACCTTCGAAACTCTAGAAAATACAACCTTCTCCGTTCCAAGGAGAACAACCCCACGTTCTCCAGTCTATCCACATAACTAAAGTCCCTCATCCCTGGAATCATTCTAGTAAATCATTTCTGCACCCTCTCTGTGCCCTTCACATCTTTCCTTAAGTGCAGTCCCCAGAACTGGACACAATACTCCAGTTGTGGCTGAACCAGTGTTTTATAAAGGTTCATCATGACTTCCATACTTTTGTACATTTGTGCCTCTATTTCTAAAGCCCAGGATCCCGTATGCTTTTTTAACTGCTTTCTCAACCTGCCCTGCCACCTTCAACGATTTGTGCATATATACCCCCAGATCTCTCTGTTCCTGTACCCCTTTTAGAGTTGTGCCCTCTAGTTTATATTGCCTCTCCTCATTCTTCCTATAAAATGTATCACTTCGCATTTTTCTGCGCTAAATTGCATCTGCCACGTGTCCACTCATGTCACCAGCCTGTCTGTATCCTCTTGAAGTCTATCACTATCCTCCTCACTGTTTAGATTGGATAGTGTGTGGACCAGAACTTCATCTACATCTCATATTCATGTAATAGGATGACTTTGTCTTTTCTTCAACTAAATGGAGGAAAATATTCATAAACTATAGGAATAGAAGTTCTTTGATCTAACAAGTGAGAGAATACTCACAGCTCACCCCGCTAACAGAAACAAGTGGACATTTGCACCAGGCATGAGGAAAAGTGCCTGGAGCAAGCTTGGACCATCTTCTGTCCACAGTTCACCCCCACCACAGTGGGGCAGGTAGCCAGGTAATGTGACAGTGCACTGCTCAAGGATCTGCCTTTCAACTTTGAACTGCACATTTAAAAATAATTTTTTGAATCATCCAAATCGCATTATTTTTTTTAACAAACCGATTGTACAGCTTTCTGAAAGACTACTTGGGAGGGATAATAAGCAACTGTACCCCATCACAAATTATCACCTTTGAGGAGAAGATGGAAGAAAACTAAGAGAAGGGGGTAGAAGAAAATGAATAATTTGTTCAGCCAACCTAGGGATTATAGTGTGGCTCAGAGAGTAGTTGAAATGCACCACACACTAGAAGGACTCAGCTTTGAACCAGAGAGTCGACAGTTCAGTTCTCAACGGTTTAAGTTTATTTTTTGCTAAGTTTAGTTAATAATCTAATTAATCGAGGCATGGCAGGGCACCTCAGTCCCGTCGAATGCACATCCTGTGCCATGTGGGAACTCCAGGACACTTCCCGTGTCCTGGACAACCACAGGTGCAGGAAGCGTGGTCAGCTGAAGGAGCTCGAGCTCCAGGTTTCAGACCTTGATCAATAGCTGGCGTCACTGCAGTGCATCCGTGAAGCTGAGAGCTACGAGGATAGCAGTTTCAGAAGCTGTGGGGTGACCACCGAGAGTGCGCAGGCAGAGAGGGACTGGGTGACCGCCAGACAGACAAGAAGGACTAGGCAGGAAGTGCAGGAGTCCCCTGAGGGCATCTCACTCTCTAACCAGTTTTCAGTTCTGGGTACTGGTGGGGAAGAGGATTCTCCTGGAGAGTGCAGCCAGAGCCAAGACCATAGCACCGTGGGTGGCTCAGTTGCACGGGGGGGGGGGGGGGGGGGAAGGAGGAAAGTCAGGAGAGCGACAGTGATAGGGGATTCAATAATTAGGCGAAAAGACAGGTGGTTCTGCGGCCACAGACGTGATTCCAGGATGGTTTATTGCCTCCCTGGTGCCAGGGTCAAGGGTCTCACTAAGCAGCTGCAGAACATTCTGGAGGGGGAGGGCAAACAGCCAGAGATCGTGATACCAACGACAGGTAGAAGGAGGGATGAGGTCCCGCAGGCAGATTTTAAGGAGTTAGGAAAGAGACCAAGAAGCAGGACCTCAAAGGTAGTAATCTCCGGATTACTCCTGGTGCCACGCGCTAGCGAGTATAGAAATAGGAGGATAGAGCAGATGAATGAGTGGCTGGAGAGATGGTGCAGGAGGGAGCACTTCAGAC
The DNA here is from genome assembly GCF_035084215.1 of Heptranchias perlo. Lineage (NCBI taxonomy): Eukaryota > Metazoa > Chordata > Chondrichthyes > Hexanchiformes > Hexanchidae > Heptranchias > Heptranchias perlo. The sequence goes on from NC_090329.1 coordinate 129,805,551, forward strand.
TCCTGGGGCATTGGGACCAGTTCTGGGGAAGGTGGGACCTGGACAAACCGGATGGGTTGCACTTCAACGGAGCTGGGACCAATGCCCTTGCAGGAAGGTTTGCGAGTGCGGTTTAGGGGGAGGGGGTTTAAATCTAATTTGGCAGGGGGATGGGCACCAGGATGTAGCATTGGAAAGGAGAAGCAAGGTACGCAGCATTGAGAGAGACTGATAGCACTTGAGCTAGAAATAGTACAATATTAGGTGGGATCAGACTGAGAGTACAAGGAAGTCTAAGACTGTTTACAGTGCATGTGTGTAAATGCATGAAGCGTGGTAAACAAGATTGGTGAGCTGCACGCGCAATTAGCCACATGGAAATATGACGTCATGGCAATAACGGAGACCCGGCTTAAAAAAGGGCAGGATTGGGTTCTAAATATTCCTGGATACAAGGTGTTCAGGAAAGATAGGGAAGGGAAAAAAGGAGGGGGGTTGGCAGTATTGATTAAGGAGAATATTGCAGTGCTGGAGAGAGGATGTCCTGGATGGGGTCAAGGACAGAATCTATTTGGTTAGAGTTGAGAAATAATAGAGGTGCCATTACACTACTGGGTGTATTCTATAGGCCACCAACTAGTGGGAAGGATATAGAGGAGCAAATTTGCAGGGAAATTACAGAGAGGTGTAAAAGCCATAGAGTAGTGATAATGGGGGACTTCAATTATCCTAATATAGACTGGGATAATAATAATAATATAAGGGGCAAAGAAGGGGAGGAATTTTTGAAGTGTGTTCAGGAGAACTTTCTTGACCAGTACGTTTCTGGCCCAACGAGGGAGGAGGCATTGCTGGACTCGGTTCTGGGGAATGAGGTGGGCCAAGTATCAGTGGAGGAACATTTAGGGAACAGCGATCATAGTATCATAAGGTTTAGAATAGCTATGGAAAAGGACAAGGACCACTCTAAAGTAAAAATACTCAACTGGAGGGCCAATTTCAGTGGGATGAGAACAGATCTGGCCCCGGTAAATTGGAATTAAATGAGTACTTTGCATCTGTCTTTACCAAGGAAGAAGATGCTGCCAGAGTTTCAGTAAAGGAAGGTGTAGTTGAGATACTGGATGGGCTAATAATTGATAAAGACGAGGTACTAGAAAGGCTGGCTGTATTTAAAGTAGATAAGTCACCCAGTCCAGATGGGATGCATCCTATGTTGCTGAGGGAAGGGTGGAAATTGCAGAAATACTGGCCATAATCTTCCAAACATCCTTAGATATGGGGGTGGTGCCCGAGGACTGGAGAATTGCAAATGTTACACTCTTGTTTAAAAAAGGATGTAAGGATAAACCCAGCAACAACAGGTGGTGGGGAAACTCTTAGAAACGATAATCCAGGACAGAATTAACAGTCACTTGGACAAGTGTGGATTGATTAGGGAAAGCCAGCACAGATTTGTTAAAGGCAAATCATGTTTAACTAACTTGATAGAGTTTTTGATGAGGTAACAGAGAAGGTCGATGAGGGCAATGTGGTTGATGTGATGTATATGGACTTTTAAAAGGCGTTTGATAAAGGGCGGCATAATAGGCTGGTCATCAAGATTGAAGCCCATGGAATAAAGGGGCAGTAGTAGCATGGATACAAAATTGGCTAAGTAACAGGAAGCAGACAGTAGTGGTGAACAGTTGTTTTTCGGACTGGAGAGAGGTGTACAGTGGTGTTCCCCAGGGATCGATGCTGGGACCACTGCTTTTCTTGATATATATTAATGACTTGGACTTGGGTGTACAGGGCACAATTTCTAAATTTGCAGATGACACAAAACTTTGAAGGGTGGTGAACAGTGAGGAGGATAGTGATAAACTTCAAGAGGACAGACAGGCTGGTGGAATGGGCAGACACGTGGCAGATGAAATTTAATGCAGTAAAATGCAAAGTGATACATTTTGATAGAAAGAATGAGGAGAGGCAATATAAACCAGAGGGCACAATTCTAAAAGGGGTAAAGGAACAGAGAGATCTGGGGGGTATATGTACACAAATCGTTGAAGGTGGCAGGGCAGGGTGAGAAAGCGGTAAAAAAAGCATACGGGATCCAGGGCTTTATAACTAGAGGCATAGAATACAAAAGCAAGGAAGTCATGATGAACCTTCATAAAACACAGGGTCGACCACAACTGGAGTAGTGTGTCCAGTTCTGGGCACCGCACAAAAGATGTGAAGGCCTTAGAGAGGGTGTAAAAAAGATTTACTAGAATGATTCCAGGGATGAAGGACTTTAGTTACGTGTGTGGACTGGAGAAGCTGGAGTTGTTCTCCCTAGAGCAGAGAAGGTTGCGAAGAGATTTGATAGAGGTGTTCAAAATCATGAAGGGTCTAGACAGAGTAGATAGAGGGAAACTGTTCCCATTGGCAGAAGGGTCAAGAACCACAGGACATAGATTTACGGTGATTGGCAAAAGAACCAAAGGTGACATGAGGAAAAACCTTTTCAGACAGCGAGTGGTTAGGATCTGGATTGCACTGCCCGAGGGGGTGGGCAGGTTCAATCATGGCCTTCAAAAGGGAACTGGATAAGTATTTGAAAGGAAAAAATTTGCAGGGCTACAGGGATAGAGCGGGAGAGTGGGACTAGTTGGATTGTTCTTGCATAGAGCCGGCACGGACTTTACGGGCCGAATGGCCTCCTTCCATCATTTCTATGATTCTATGGTTGAAGCAATCTGCCAAGACACTGAGCAGAAGCACATCACTTCCCGAAAGATGCAGATCAAACAGCAGCAAAAAAATGCACAAGCTCAGGTTTTCATTGAAGATGCTTGGAAGGAATCTGCCGCAGTGCAGTCCTCCGTTTAGGTGTCCCAAGGCCAGTGGAAATCAGAAATAGCTGGTGGTGTGCTGCCAGTGCAACCAGGTTCTCTCTCTCTTTCTCCTCTTCCACCAACCGCTCCGCCCCAGTTTTGGTTGTTAAGAGATTCATTTGGATTCTGATGGAATTGGTTAGGGATCTGGAGATTTTTTTTAAAAAACAATTACCACATTTTTTCATAAAATGACTTGGTAGCATGACAAATTCACTAAGCCACACATTTCAGGTTAAGTCAGCAGCAACGGCCTTTTCCAGTGTCTCAGAGAATCCCAGAGAACTAAACGAGGAAGTGGTCAAATATGAAGTAATTTCCATATCCCTGGAATGTACAAGAGTAAATGTGCGACATCGTACCTCTGCGTGCCGGTCCAAGGGATGGGGGTGCTCCTGGGGGACCCTGCCTGTCGGGGCGACCTGGCGTTGGCTTAATTATCGAAGGCCTTTGGACCTGGGAGAGTTTCTGGTTCAACTCAATCATCCTGAAACGACAAAATTCAAACATTTAATTCTATTCCGCCTAAATATTTGATTTTAGGAACATATGAACAGCAGTAGGCCATTCAGCCCCTCGAGCCTGTTCCACCATTCAATTAAATCATGGCAGTTCTGTACCTCAACTCCATTTACCTTGATACCCTTACCCATCAAAAATCTATCTATCCCAGCATCATCAGCCTTGTGGGAGGGTGAGTTCCAGATTTCCACTACCCTTTGTGTGAAAAAGTGCCTCCTGATTTCATTCCTGAATGGCCAAGCTCTATAAGACCATAAGATACGAGCTGATCTGATTTTTACCTCAACTCCACATTCCCGCCCTTTCCCCCCCTTGCTGATCAAAAATTTGTCTAACTCAGCCTTGAATGTATTCAATGACTCAGCCTCCACAGCTTTTTGGGGTAAAGAATTCCAAAGATTCACGACCCTCAAAGAAGAAATTCCTCCTCATTGCCGTCTTAAACGGGCGACCCCTTATTCTGAGACCATGCCCCTTAGTTTTAGATTCCCCCATGGGGGGTAACATCCTCTCAGCATCTACCCTATCGAGTCCCCTCAGAATCTAATTTTAAGATTGTGCCCCCTTGTTCTGGATTCTCCTACCAGAGGAAATAGTTTCTCTGTATTTACTCTATTGAATCCCTTAATCATTTTAAATAGCTCAATTAAATCACCCCTCAACTGTCTAAACTCAAGGGAATACAAGCCAAGTTTATACATCCTGTCCTCATAATTTCACCCTGTAAACCACGGCCAATATATCCTTCCTGAGGTGCAGTGCCAAAAACTGAACGCAGTACTCCAGATGCGGCCTAACCAAGGCTCTGAACAACTGAAGCATAATTTCCTCACTTTTGTATTCCAGCCCTCGAGATAAAGGTCAACATTTCATTAGCCTTTTTGATAACTATTTGTACCTGTGCACTAGCTTTTAGTGATGTGTACATGGACACCTAAATCCCTTTGCTCCTCTACAGTTCCTAGTCTCTCACCATTAGGAAGATATTCAGATTTGTCTTTCTCAGATCCAAAGTGGATGACCTCACACTTCCCCACATTGAACTCCATCTGCCATAGATAGCACTCACTTAGTCTTTCTGTGTCCCTTTGTAGCCCCCTGCTCCTATCGACACCAACTCACTGTCTCCTGTGTGTCATCTGCAAACTTGGATACACTCTATTGCTTCATCCAAGTGATTGACAAATATGGTGAAAACTGAGGCCCCAGTACAGATCCCTGGGGAACACCACTTGTCACATCCCGCCAATCATACATTCCCATTATCCCCACTCTCTCCTCCCACCTCCCAACCAATTACCAATCCCAGTCACAAAGTTACTTCCAATTTTGCTAATAATCCCTTGTGTGGAACCTTATCAAAGGCCTTTGGAAGTCCACGTAGACAACATCCACAGACACTCCCCTATTCACCATGCTAGTGACCTCCTCAAAAAATTGAACTAGATTAGTCAAACTTGGCCTACCCGGCTGAGATTTAAAAAAGCATTGGACACAATTGTAAACAATGTCACTTACTTTTGCCTCAAATTTGCGGTCTCTCTCTTTTCTTCAGTAAGTGTTCTTTCAGCTGAACGTGCACTTAACTTAAGAAAACAGAAATTTTAACATTTTTTATTTTGACTAAATTATATGTATATTAAAAATTTTACATCGGTGCACACTTGTGTCAGCATTTTCCATTATAAATTCTTATGTCCACATTTATAATGGCAACTGCCTATGTAAACTTATTATGCTGCAATTACAGCCTCCTGCCCATGGAGGCACTGTGGTAACTGCATTTTGTCTCACCCAGCTCCTCAGACTGTAACGCAGAGAAACTTCTACGCTCCAGCCAACTCTGATTCCTAAATTACAATTAGGTATTTCTATTCAACTATAAACATAATATAAAATCAAAGTACTACATAAAAATAAGGACATATTGCATGACTTTAAAAATGGGAACTGAATTACGTCTGTAGAATGCTGGCAGTGCCCCAGGAGTTCAACAGGAGCTGAGTGGATGAGTGCTGGGATCTTTCCCTGAGACCTTGAATAATGTGTGTAAGAGCTCAGGCAAATTACCTTTTCCCAACTAAAACCCAACATCCATGACTGGATTACTTTCTCCCAGCCATCTGCATTTTTATGTTTGGTACAAGACAAAAGGTGTGAGATTTAATGGAAGAAGTTTTGCCCAATTCAGAAGTTATCACTGAAGGGAGATTTGATCTGAAGCTACAGAGTGAATTCTGGTAAGTGAGAGATTTCCTTTTCTATAATATTTGGGAGAAGTAAGTGGGGTTTGATCCTTGAGAGTTTAATGCTACCACAAGGCTCAGGTTACACTGCACATTTTTAAGTTAGACACAAATGAATGGCAGTGCCGGGAACCCTAGTGATGTGTGCAGTGTGATATATGGGCCATCATAGATCCCTCATGTATCCTGGGGCAGCACGTTTGCACCAAGTGTCAGAAAGTTGAGTCTGCAGAGCAGAGGATGTGTGCTCAAAGAGCAACTGGCCAAACTCTACCAGAGTAGGAGGGATTTCAGGAGCGTATGCTCCTGAGTGTGGACACCTGTTGGGCATCTCAGAATATAGTGGGTGGGAGGGGGGAAAAACGAGAGCGCGAACGAGAGCGTGAGGGAAAAAAAGAATTGAGAGACCATTCACAGGGACAGCAGAGGGAGGCAGGAAATCAGAGTTATTGAACTGCCCTGTAGATAGGACAAGTTGGACAAGTCTGAGGTGGACAGTGACTGTAGACCTGAGCAACAATGAGACTAGAACTGCATACAGTACTCCAAGTGTGGTCCAACAAATGTTCTATATTATTTAACATTACCTCTCTGCTTTTGTATTCTATTCCTCTAGAAATGAATCTCAGTACTTTGTTTGCACTCTATGATCTTATAAACTTGTGTTGCCACTTATAGCGATTTATGTATCTGCATTTCCAGATCTATCTGCTCCTCTACCTCATTCAGTTTCTTATCTTCCAAGAAGTGAAGCTTCCTTATTCCTCCAACCAAAATGAACCACCTCACCCTTCACTATATTGAATTGCATTCATCATTTATCTGTCCACTCTGCAAGCCTTTATTTTGGTGCATTCCTCCACATTAAGTATACCCACCCAACTTAATATCATCTGCAAATTTCAATACCATACCTCCAATTCATGAGTCCAAATCATTTATGTATATGGTGAACAATAGTAGTCCCAGCACAGATCCCTGCAGGACACCATGTCCCACTTTCTGCCAGTCCAAGATACTTCCCTCAACTCCTACTCGCTGTTTTCGGTTTTGTAGCAGTAAGGGAGAGCAGCCAGGCGTCGTGGTTCATGTTGGAACCAATGAGACAGACTGAGATCTTGCAATGGGAGTTTAAGGAGTTAAGCATTAGACTAAAAAACAAGACCTCAAGGATCATAATCTCAGGATTGCTTCCTGTGCAACATGCTGGAGAAGTTAAGGAGAGGAAGATTAAGTAGGTCAATGCTTGGCTGCAGGAGGGAAGGATTTACATTTGTGGGGCACTGAAGTGAGTTCTGCAACAAAGGAAGGCTTCACTTGGACTGAAATGGAACCAGCGTCTGTGCAGACAGGGTATATAGAGCAGTGGGAAGGAATTAAACAAACATCGCAGGAGATGGGGAAAGTCTAGGACTGAGACTAGAGGGGGCGAGCGGGATTGATCAAACTGAGGATAGAGGCAAGACGGCTTAAGCGAAATAAAGTGAGAAAATATTACCAGTGGAGAAAGGAAAAGAAAGAGGCTTTGAGGTAGTGAGGGATAAAAACAGTATCGCAAGGGAAATCAAAAAGGCAAATGAGAAAACTAGGAAAAGAGATCGACATTGCAAAAAACTGGAGTCAAGTTTGAGTGACATCTACATGAAATGATAAAACTAGGGCTAACAATATTGAAAGTAATGAGGAATCTAGGAATTGTAGTGAGGAGATTAAAAGGAAGAGTAGAAGAGCTAAAAGGGAATATGAACAAAGGCTAACAGACAGTATGAAGAGGAAAGAGTACGGTCTTTTATAAGCATATAAAAAAGTAAAGGAATACTTAAAGAGAAGAGATTCATAATTCCCTGAAAGTGCAAGTACAAGGTAGATAAAGCCATTAAAAAAAAAGGCAAATTGGCATTGGCTTTTATAAACAGGGACATGGAGTACAAGAGTAAATATGTAATGTAAATTTGTGTGTGTCAATGATTAGGCCAGTTAGTCTATTATGTGCAGTTTTGGGTACCCTATTATAGAAAGACATTAAAGCTATAAAGAGCATAATGTGTAGATTCAAAAGGATGATGCCAGAGATGGGAAACTATAGTCATGAGGAGGGACTCAAGATACTGGGACTATTTCCACTGGAGCAAAGAAGGCTGAGGAGATTTAATGAAGGTTTTTAAAATTACAAAGACTTTTGATAAAATAAAAAGGGGAAAGACTATTTCTGCCGGTTGATGTCCAACAAAGAGGAATCATCAATTTTCTTTTTTTTTTATTAAGGGTGAGGAGAGGGGTTAGGAGGAATTTCTTTCCACAGACGGTTGCTGGAGCATGGAATGCTTTGCCACAAGTACCTGAGGCTATGACCATTGCACTTTTTAAAAGGGAAAGTGGATAAATATTTAAAACACAGCAATATACAGAGCCATTGGGGGGCAGGGGGGAAAGAGAGAGCAGGGCAGTGGAATTAGACTTATTCTAGCAAACAGCCGGCACAGACACGATGGACCAAAGTCCTTCTGAGCTATAAACATCTACAGAAAATAAAGTAGAGACATTGTCTTCAGTAAAGGAGGAAACAAAATTGGCAGGCAGGGGTGAAATTCAGTAGAGTAAGAACACATTCTGATAACAGGTCATTATCTCACTGTGTGTTCTCAGATTGTAGTTTAATGCTATCCAAGTAGAGGAACATCTCTCCCACTAGGCTACTATTACAGATTAATCATCCTTTTGTGGGCAGAAAGCGAAGGAATATTAACCAAAAAACTAAAGATCCAATCAAAAGACAATGGTTCTGATCGGGGGCCACAATTCAAACATCATACTCACCCAGTTTTCATGAGCCTTTTTCTCATGTGTAGCAATCTGGAAAATAAAATGTAGAAAACATTTGTTTAAAGAGTGCTGTAACTGGAATTAAAAAGTAAATCTATGAAATGCCTTGCCATCCATTATGGGGTTCACTTTAGTACATTAAAGCAGAGAGGGAAAAATACAAAAAAGTGGTGTGACCACTGCACTATAGTGATTATCAGTAAACCATCTGCTCTGTGCATTCGGCAAAGGTGCCTTTAGGGTAGAGGGGCACCAGATTCATACAAACATACGAGAAGGAAGCCTCAAAAAGATCACCCAGCCCTTCAAAGTTCACTCTGTTAGAGGATGCAACTAACCAGTTGTGAGTAATGCTAACTCAGAGGGGAGGCAAGAACAGAAAAATAAAAAAACCATGGATAATTTCAAGAAAAACCTCAGGAAAATTTGATCCCGACAATCAAGCAAGCTCAAGGAGACCAAGATTCCCCATGATGCATCACTAGACGTATTTAACTAATCCACAAGCCAACCTCAAGATCCAATGACACAGCACTATTGACAGAGGACTGGAAGCAGGCCACACAGCCCAGAAATGGTGCACAATGGCCTTTTGTTTACACACACGTCAAAAGGGGAACAGAGAAGAAACTGACAATGCTTGCACATGAAAAATAATCACCTGTTTTGGTGTGTTATCAAACTTCTCTCACTTATGATCTTCATAACTCACCACAAATGGAAAGTCCTCTATACAAGCCTGTTTAATGATTTCTCTGGTAATGTGATTCTATAGTAACAATCTGCTCCCAGGCTGATTCTGACTGGAAGTTTGAATAGAACAGTGGCTCGGGGGAACAGACGAAACATGAGCAAGTGTACAGGCATCAAATCTTAAGCGCTCGGTCAAGTAACCTTCTGGTTTAAGGTGATCTCCAGCAATGCAACTGAGGAGCCACGAGTCACTCACCTTCCACTGTGTTGTGTGCGCGCAAGTGAAGACTGGAGGAGATAATTATCAAAAATATTAAAGTAAAACCTACCCTAGTCCCATTCATTTGTGGATCCCCCCGTTCTAGGAACAGGAGTAGGCCATTTAGTCCCTCGAGCCTGTTCCACCATTCAATAGATCATGGCTGATCTGTGACCTAACTCCATATACCCACCTTAGCCCCATATCTGTTAATACCTTTGGTTAACAAAAATCTATCAATCTCAGATTTAAAATTAACAATTGAGATAGCATCAACTGCTGTTTGCAGAAGAGTGTTCTACACTCAAAAGGTGGTAGAAGTTTGGAAGTGTTTCCTAACTTCACTCTTGAAAGCCCTGGCTCTAATTTTTAGGCTATGTCCCCTAGTCCTAGACTCACCAACCAGCAGAAATAATTTCTATCTACCATATCAGTTCCCCTTAATATCTTGAAAACTCCGATCAAATCACCCCTTAATCTTCTAAATTCTAGGGAATACAACCCAAGTTTGTATAATCTCGCCTCGTAATTTAACCCTTGGAGTCCAGGTATCATTCTAGTAAACCTACGCTGCATCCCCTCCATGGTCAATATATCCTTCCTAAGGTGCGGTGCCCAGAACAGAACACAGTACTCCAGGTGTGGTCTAACCAGGGCTTTATCTAGCTGTAGCATAACTTCTACTCCCTTGTATTCTAGTCCTCTAGATATAAAGGTCTGCATTCCATTAGCCTTTTTGATTATTTTCTGTACCTGTCCATGACATTTTAATGATCTATGTACATGGACCCCCAAGTCTCTTTGGACCTCCACTATTTTGAGCTTTTCACCATTTAGAAAGTACTCTGATCTCTCCTTTTTAGGTCCTAAGTGGATGACCTCACAATTGCCTACACTGAAATCCATTTATCAGTTTTGTCCATTCACTTAATCTATTAATATCTTTGTAGTTTTTTGCTTCCATCTACACCGATTACAGTGCTGCCTATCTTTGTGTCCATTGGCAAACTTGGATATGTGGCTCTCTATCCCGTCATCTAAGTCGTTAATAAATACAGTGATTAGTTGAGGCCTCAACACAGATCCCTGTGGGACACCACTAGTCACATCCTGCCAATTTGAGTACCTGCCCATTATCCCTACTCTCTGTCTCCTGCCGCTCAGCCAATTTCCTAATCAGGTCAATAATTTGCCCTTAATTCCATGAGCTTCAACTTTAGCCAACAGTCTCTCATGAGGGACTTTAAATGGACTTCCAGAAGGCATTCAATAAACAACAGACATTTCCCTGTTCAGTACTTTAGTCACCTCTTCAAAAAATTCAGTCAGGTTCGTCAGGCATGACCCACCCTTTACAAATCCATGCTGGCTCTCTGATCAGCTGAAAATTTAAGGTGTTCAGTCACACTATTCTTAATTATAGACCTAGTAATTTCCCGACAACAGACATTTGGCTTCCGACAGTCTTTAGCCTTATCCTCACAAGTACATTGATCCTATCAAACAGGTACAGTTTCTGTGGATCCTCGTTCTCCATCTCACCTGGGTTCTCCTTACTCTGTTCACTAATCGGTCACACCAACTCTGTTCTGATCCTGTACCTCTCTGAGGTGTGACCGAGGTCTGGGGCAAACTCCACCCCGCCCCCCCGCCCTCCCTTATGTATTGGAGTGTCTCCAACTTGCAATCCAGCTCAACGACTGAGCTGGAGAGATTGAAGGCAGAGACATCTACTGCAGATGTGTTCACTCGGGACGTTCGATATCCACAAATTCTCACATACTGCAGTCCAATCACATAACCTGCTCTGCCATATCTTAGTCTATATTTAAAGATAATTACTTTTTGCATTTAAAAAAAAAATTTGCACCTCCTTCCCCCTCTACACCTAATTCCCACACTCACCAAATTCTCAAGTTCCAACTCTGTTCACAATCCACTCTGTTCTCACAAATACACATCACCAAGATTCAACCCCACATCACTGACTAATACAGAACTGGCCTATTTGGTAAAATCACGAAGTGCAGCACTACGCAATGCAAAACAGAAGTTCCAGGTTCTGATGAAAGGTCATCAACCTGAAATGTTAACACTGTTTCTCTCTCCACAGATGCTGCCTGTGACCTGCTGAGTGTTTCCAGCATTTTCTGGTTTGATGTCTGGTTTGTGCTGAGTTAGCTGAACTCAGCCAGGGTGGCAGATATTGGGGTGCTAGAATTGGCCTCAGCCCTCTAGGCTTGGGAGGTTCCTGCTTCTGAACCAGAACCATAGAATCTTACAGCACAGATGGAGGCTGTCTGAACGAGCTATTCAAATAGTCCCATTTCTTCACCTTTTTCTTTCAAATATTTATAAATTTCCCTTTTAAAAGCTATGGATTCTGCTTCCAAAACTGCTTCTGATGGGACATGCAATGCCCAAACAACTCTATACACAAAAGAAATTCACCTAACCACTCCCTTCGTTCTTCAGTTGATCTTTAATTTATGCCTCCAGTTACCAACTCACCAACAATTGGAAATTGTTTTTCCCTGTTTACTTTATCAAAACCAGTCATAATTTTAAACATTTTTATTAGATCTCCTCTTAACTTTCTCTGTTTTAACAATAAAAAAGTTCCAGTTTCTCTAATCTCTCCTCATAGCTAAAGCCTCTCATCCCTGGTTTCAACTTGGTTAAACTTTTCTACACCCTAGAATCATAGAAGTTTACAACATGGAAACAGGCCCTTCGGCCCAACATGTCCATGTCGCCCAGTTTATACCACTAAGCTAGTCCCAATTGCCTGCACTTGGCCCATATCCCTCTATACCCATCTTACCCATGTAACTGTCCAAATGCTTTTTAAAAGACAAAATTGTACCCGCCTCTACTACTGCCTCTGGCAGCTCGTTCCAGACACTCACCACCCTTTGAGTGAAAAAATTGCCCCTCTGGACCCTTTTGTATCTCTCCCCTCTCACCTTAAATCTATGCCCCCTCGTTATAGACTCCCCTACCTTTGGGAAAAGATTTTGACTATCGACCTTATCTATGCCCCTCATTATTTTATAGACTTGTATAAGATCACCCCGAAACCTCCTACTCTCCAGGGAAAAAAGTCTCTGTCTATCCAACCTCTCCCTATAAGTCAAACCATCAAGTCCCGGTAGCATCCTAGTAAATCTTTTCTGCACTCTTCCTAGTTTAATAATATCCTTTCTATAATAGGGTGACCAGAACTGTACACAGTATTCCAAGTGTGGCCTTACTACTTCAACAAGACATCCCAACTCCTGTATTCAATGTTCTGACCAATGAAACCAAGCATGCTGAATGCCCTTCTTCACCACCCTATCCACCTGTGACTCCACTTTCAAGGAGCTATGAACCTGTACTAGATCTCTTTGTTCTATAACTCTCCCCAACGCCCTACCATTAACGGAGTAGGTCCTGGCCCGATTCGATCTACCAAAATGCATCACCTCACATTTATCTAAATTAAACTCCATCTGCCATTCATCGGCCCACTGGCCCAATTTATCAAGATCCCGTTGCAATCCTAGATAACCTTCTTCACTGTCCACAATGCCACCAATCTTGGTGTCATCTGCAAACTTACTAACCATGCCTCCTAAATTCTCATCCAAATCATTAATATAAATAACAAATAACAGCGGACCCAGCACCAATCCCTGAGGCACACCGCTGGTCACAGGCCTCCAGTTTGAAAAACAACCCTCTACAACCACCCTCTGTCTTCTGTCGTCAATCCAATTTTGTATCCAATTGGCTACCTCACCTTGGATCCCGTGAGATTTAACCTTATGTAACAACCTACCATGCGGTACCTTGTCAAAGGCTTTGCTAAAGTCCATGTAGACCACGTCTACTGCACAGCCCTCATCTATCTTCTTGGTTTGATATCCTTCCTAAAGTATGCTGGACACCATTTTCTAATTGCTCATATCAATGATTTGTATAGGTTTAGCATTACCTCCTTGTTCCTGCGCTCTATATCCCTATTTATAAAAAGAGGATTCCAAGTTTGTTTCTTAAAACAGCTTTATCAATTTGTCCCCCCACTTGTAAAGATTTGCATATCTGAACCCTTAAGCCTCTCCTCTACTCCTTTTAAAGTTTTACCAATTACCATACATGTCCTCTCATTCTTTCTCCCAAAATGTATCACCACGTTTCGCTGCACGAAATTTTATCTGACATCTATCAACTTGTCTACTTCCTTCTGAAGTCACTTGCAGTCCTCTTCAGTTAAGCAACTCCCTATTTTTGTGTCATCTGCAAATTTTGATAGTGTGCCCCTATACCCGAGACACCCTTCCCCGTTACCTGATTTTTGAATGATCTCTCTGTCTTCTGCAGCTCTTCCTCCATTTCCTGAATTCTTTGTCTAATAAGTCAAAAAGAGAGAGACCATTAGCAAAGCAAAAAGAATTCCTCCAGCTTAAGCAAGAGCCGTAGATGGGAAAATACATCAGAGAAGAAAACAGCTTTGGGACTCAGACAATTTCAGCTTATTTGCAGCTAATTTTCTGTAGCTATGCCCAGTTGTCCGGCTGCGTCGAAATCCAGAAGGTTCAGAGAGCGCCACAGTTTAAAAAAGGTTTGAACATTTAATCAAAGGAAGCAAGGAACATATTGGTAGGAAAAGGCTTCACCGAACAGACAGCACATCTGGAGTATGGTGTCTAATTTTGGTTGCAAGTATATGAGGGAAGCAATTGGACTCGAAAAGGCAGCAGAGACACAGGCCTGAGACTGATCCCTTGTGCTAAAAAAAAAGTGTAATGAGGAAAGGCCGGAGAAACTTGAGCTACTTGTTCTCGAAAGCAGACGACTCAAGGCAGAGCTTGGAGGTATTGGAGGATTGTAAAGGGTGTAGAAAAGGGTCAATCTGGGACTCTACTCCAAACTAAGAGAGCAGGACAAAGACTCAAACTGATGACAGGCAAAGTAAGGAAGCTCTTCATCATACACTGAGTGATGCACACATGGAATGGATTTCCAGGTTGGTTAGTGGTGGCAGAAATCCTGGAATCATTTGAGACAGATGGATACTGCTATTTTGGGAGAAGCGATGAAGGGAGCAGGTGGTTGTACCTGGATGGAAGAAGTAGGATGAGCCAAATGGCCTCCCTCATTTGTGCCTACCCTGTAATTCCCCTTCCCACCATCCCCATCATAACCATGGGATTTGGACAGCTTCTAATGGCAGATTTTAGTTCATCGAACAGAAATGTAACATATTCATCCTTTGCAATAGGTTTAACAAACTGAATTCCAAATTTTATTCAGTTAAAAGTAACAAAAAGTGAACATTTCCAGGGGTAAACACGTCAAAAGGAAAGGTCGATTATTAAGACTGGACCCTTTATCCTTAAAACCTCACTTGCTGAGTTATTGATCTTGACCCCGAGGCACCGCACCATGGAATGGTGGACACAGGTTTATGTCCAGGGTCCTCTATGTGCTCAGTGCCCAATCTCAACATCAAATGAAACAGTGGTGCTTCCTACAGGGAGGAGGGCACAAAATAGTTCACTCGAGGCATAAACTGATGGTAACCTATCGGTGTATAATAAACCTGGTATTATACCACACCTTGTACACCATAAGTATGTACAAATCCAGTATTATACAACACATTTTACTAAACCGAGGGCACACCATCAGTATGTACAAACCCAGTATACAGGACCTTGTACTAAATCTATTGAGCTATCAGGGGGTCCATTATTCTCTGGTGTCAGCCCTGGTTCAGTGGTAACACTCTCACCTCCAAGAAGATGGTTACGAGTTCAAGTTCCACTTCAGAGACTTGAGCACATAATTTAGGCTGACACTCCAGTGCAGTGCTGCACTGTCAGGGGTGCCATATTCTGCCCCCTCAGGTGGACGGAAAAGATCCCATGGCACTATTTGAAGAAGAGGAGTTTTCCCCGGTGTCCTGGCCAATATTTATCCCTCAACCAACATCACTAAAACAGATTCTACTCATTATCTCATTACTGTTTGTGTGATCTTGCTGCTGCGTTTCCTACATTACATCAGTAACTACACTTCAAAAGTGCTTCATTGTCTGTGAAGTGCTTTGGGACATCCTGAGGTTGTGAAAGGCATTATATCTTTTTGATATATATTAATGACCTGGACTTGGGTATAAAGGGTATAATTTCAAAGTTTGCTGATGACATAAAACTCAAATGTATTAAACAATGTGGAGGATAGTAACAGACTTCAAGAGGACACAGACAGACTAGTGAAATGGGCAGACACATGGCAGATGAAATTCAACACAGAAGTGTGAAGTGATACATTTTGGTAGGAAGAATGAGGAGAGGCAATATAAATAAATGGTACAATTTTAAAGGGGGTGCAGGAACAGAGACACCTGGGGTGCACATACACAAATCTTTGAAGGTGCCAGGACAAGTTGAGAAGGCTGTTAAAAAAGTATATGGAATTCTGGGCTTTATTAGAAACATAAAGCAAGGAAGCTATGCTAAACCTTTATAAAACAATGGTTAGGTCTCAGCTGGAGTATTGTGTTCAATTCTGGGCATATTTTAGGAAGGATGTCAAGGCCTTAGAAGAGATTTACTAGAATGGTACCAGGGATGAGGGACTTCAGTTATGTGGAGGGACTGGAGAAGCTGGGGTTGTTCTCCTTAGAACAGAGAAGGTTAAGGGGAGATTTAATAGAAGTGTTCAAAATTATGAATGGTTTTGATAGAGTAAATAAGGAGAAACTGTTTCCAGTGGCAGATGGGTCGGTAACCAGAGCACACAGATATAAGATGATCGGCAAAAGAGCCAGAGGCAACATGAGGAAACTTTTTTTTAAATGCAGTGAGTTGTTATGATCTGGAATGCATTGCCTGAAAGGGTGGTGAAAGCAGATTCAATAGTAACTTTTAAAAGAGAATTGGATAAATACTTGAAGGGAAAACATTTGCAGGGCTATGGGAAACAGCAGGGGACTGGGACTAATTGGATAGCTCTTTCAAAGAGCCGGCATAAGCATGATGGGCAGAATGGCGTGCTCCTGTGCTGTACATACTACATGATATGATTAATGAAAGTTCGTTCTCTCTCATAATGCGCACTTTCACATTAATGGGCCGAAGCCATAAAACTACTCACTTGTACATCTTCACTTCCTCAACAGCCTGGAGCGCCTTTTCATCAGCCGCAGATAGTTTCAGTTCCTTCTCTTGACGCTGACACTCTTCTTGGCTTAGCTTCCTACAAGGGAGAGAAAGGAAAATAGACAAACCAGTAAACTGAAGTTGCATCCTGATCTAATGTGGGCAGGAGTCAGTCACTGATCCTAGACTGTTTCTAACACACTTCATTTTTTTTTAAAAATCACCAGTAGACTCTAGCAGAAAATCACCTAAACAGAATAAAAAAAAACAGAAAATAAGTAACTGAAATCAACCTTCAGTCTGAAGCAGCTCAAACTCGAAACTATAGAGGCAATAACTCCAAACTGATGGCCCAGGTGGGCAATTCCAGATAATACTGCAATTTAAGAAAAAAATACTGAGCTCTCGAAGTGACTCAGTAGGTGGAAGAACACAGGATCATACTGCACCAAACACACCAAGACAGTCCCAGCTTTGATTCCCAGCCCAGCAAGAGTAGGCTGATCTCAATGAAGGGAGCAGTAGGTTGCTACAACTGATCTTGGAGCCAGAGCTAGGGAAGGGAACAGAAAAAAAAAATCAGCCAGGGTTCCTTAATTCCCCCAAAGGCTCAATACACTTTATGGCGTGATACCAAATGGCAAGGATAGCCCCAAGTTCAATCTCGCCTGTGCCGAGGTAGCTGACCCCATCTAGGGCAGCTACAATTGGCCTCGGTGCCCACAATGGAGAGGGAGTGGGTTCCTGTTCCTTTGTGGGGACAGGATAGAGTTTGGCTCTGCCTCTCATGGCCAAACAGCCTGCTAGCCCACACACGCGCACAGAATGGACATTTGAGTGAGGTACCAGAGGATGGAATTGTACCCCAACAGGAGTTTAATGCCTTCAGCAGAGAGAGGAACATTTTTAAGGAGTTCTCTCTGGAGCTGTAAGATGACTCTCGGAAATGTCACCCCAAACATCAACAAATACAATGGTGCTGACCCCCCAATCCAGAACGAGCTGCGCCTCTAGCCAAGCTGTTCCAGTACAGCTACAACACTGGCATCTACCCGACAATGTGGAAAATTGCCCAGGTATGTCCTGTCCACAAAAAGCAGGACAAATCCAATCCGGCCAATTACCGCCCCATCAGTCTACTCTCAATCATCAGCAAAGTGATGGAAGGTATCGTCGACAGTGTTATCAAGCCGCATCACCAATAACCTGCTCACCGATGCTCAGTTTGGGTTCCGCCAGGACCACTCTGCTCCAGACCTCATTACAGCCTTGGTCCAAACATGGACAAAAGAGCTGAATTCCAGAGGTGAGATGAGAGTGACTGCCCTTGACATCAAGGCAGCATTTGACCAAGTGTGGCACCAAGGAGCCCTAGTAAAATTGAAGTCAATGGGAATCAGGGGGAAAACTCTCCAGTGGCTGGAGTCATACCTAGCACAAAGGAAGATGGTAGTGGTTGTTGGCGGCCAATCATCTCAGCCCCAGGGCATTGCTACAAGAGTTCCTCAGGGCGGTGTCACTATGCCCAACCATCTTCAGCTGCTTCATCAATGACCTTCCCTCCATCATAAGGTCAGAAATGGGGATGGTCGCTGATGATTGCACAGTGTTCAGTTCCATTCGCAACCCCTCAAATAATGAAGCAGTCCGAGCCCGTATGCAGCATGACCTGGACAACATCCAGGCTTGGGCTGATAAGTGGCAAGTAACATTCGCACCAGACAAGTGCCAGGCAATTACCATCTCCAACAAGGGAGAGTCTAACCACCTCCCCTTGACATTCAACGGCATCACCATCGCTGAATCCCCCACCATCAACATACTGGGGGGTCACCATTGACCAGAAACTTAACTAACTGGACCAGCCATATAAATACTGTGGCTACAAGAGCAGGTCAGAGGCTGGGTATTCTGCGGCGAGGAGACTCACCTCCTGACTCCCCAAAGCCTTTCCACCATCTACAGGGCACAAGTCAGGAGTGTGATGGAATACTCTCCACTTGCCTGGATGAGTGCAGCTCCAACAATACTCAAGAAGCTCGACACCATCCAGGACAAAGCAGCCCGCTTGATTAGCACCCCATCCACCACCCTAAACATTCACTCCCCTCACCACTGGTGTACTGTGGCTACAGTGTGTACCATCCACAGGATGCACTGCAGCAACTCGCCAAGGCTTCTTCGACAGCACCTCCCAAACCCGTGACCTCTACCACCTAGAAGGACAAGAGCAGCAGGCACATGGGAACAACACCATCTGCACGTTGCTCTCCAAGTCACACACCATCCCGACTTGGAAATATATCGCTGTTCCTTCATCATCACTGAGTCAAAATCCTGGAACTCCCTTCCTAACAGCACTGTGGGAGAACCTTCATTACACGGACTGCAGCGGTTCAAGAAGGCGGCTCACCACCACCTTCTCAAGGGCAATTAGGGATGGGTAATAAATGCCGGCCTCGCCAGCGATGCCCACATCCCATGAACGAATAAAAAAAATCCTTTAATGTGCTGGAAATCAGCTATAGCCCTGACAGTGTTCTACCAAACCCAGGATCAGTTTCTCAATTTTCACAATATATATGAGCATGTTTAAACTTAGTTTAAATGTCCATAAATACGGGTCCAGTGGACAACGGATTAAGACCACTAGGCACGTGGAATGTCTCACCAACCCTATACTAGGCTGTCAGAAGAGCGAGGTTATGAAACCCCACTATTTCCTCTTGGTCGCCCCAAGGTCAAATGCACATTATTAGACAGAGACAACTAACTCCTCCACATGACATTTCCTTACCACAGGGTAGCTGAGATTGGAAATTTAGAAAGAACGTGGGGGAAGCTTAAATCTGCATCACCACTTTTTGATGCTGCACTTTATTGCTTCACTGTGCTGCCAAATCTACACAGATTTGCCAGCCACTGGGGCTTTTCATCCCCCTCACTACCTCCCTGAATGGTAATGGGACCACCTGCTTGTTCCTCAACTGACAGACATGATCCAGCTAAATTGCTTATCTGAACAGACAACAACCCTACCAACTGGTGCATTAGTAAATCTCACCAGGATAGAAAGAACGGGGGTTACTACCAGCAATCAGCTATTCAATTTCTGTCCCCTTTCTATCCAGTGATTCGGCCCAGAATTGATAATAGAAAAGGCTGGGGGACACACAGCAGGTTAGTCAGCGTCCGAAATAGAAAGGTTAAAGTTTGGTGTGAGATCTCTGAAGGAGCTCTATTTAAAAAGGGGCAGTCCTCCACTGACTGATGCTGCAAGAAATAGGAAAAAGTACAGCATGGAGCAGCCCAGGGGGAAGGCTGCTCCCAGGTTTAATGATGCCTCACTCCAGGTATCATTGGATGGGGTGAGGAGGAGGAGGGGGCGGACAGAGATCTTCCCCCCAGCGGGCGGGAGGAAGCGGCCTGCCTCTGCCACCAAGAAGGCCTGGCTCAAGGGGGCAGAGGAGGTCACCTGCACCACCAACATATCACTCACCTGCATACAGTGCAGGAGGCGCTGCAATGACCTAAGTAGGTCAGCCAAAGTGAGTACACTTACTCATTCCCCCGCACTCCGTCTGCCACATCACCGCCCCCACCCCACATCTCCTTCTGCACTGCCAACACTACTCTGTCACATCACCCCTCACACCCACTCAAACCTCATCCTCATCTTACCTGCACTTACTCACCTCGCCAGTACTCATCCCACCACTACCACTCAACCCAATCCTCATACAATCTCATGGCTCTCGCTCATACTCACCCTCTCGTAACCTGCCACTACCTGTGCTGCAGCCACAGGGCATGTATCACATATGTGCAGTAGGAAGCATAAGGAAAACGTGTTGTGAGCATGAAGGGGATGCACAAGGGTGTTTGAGGATTTGTCATGGTTTTTACTTATATTTAATTTCTGACCAACTCACATCACATATTATATTGGCACTACTACTGCCACGTCTTTGCGAATCTTGTCTGGTTTGTGCAATAATGCCCTTTCCTGAGGATCACAATGAAGACCCACACCTGATGCCACCCATTGTGTCACTGCAGAGTGGGTGTAGGTGTATTTGCAGGGCTCTTTTGTGCAGACGACTGAGAGACGTCAGCGATGTCCCCGGTGGCACCCTGGAAGGATGTGGAGGAGAAGTTGTTGAGGGCAGTGGTGACTTTGACAGCGACAGGTAAGATGGTGGTGTTCGGGCCAGCCGGGAGCAGCTCGGCATGAAGGAGGCTGCAGATGTCCACGACTACATGTCGAGTGACTCTGAGCCTCCGTGTGCACTGCTGTTCAGAGGGGTCCAGGAAGCTAAGCCTCGGTCTGTGGACAATGTGGCGAGGGTAGTGCCCTCTGCGACGCATCTCTCTCTGCGGTTGCCCTCCCTCCTGCTGTGCAGGTGGATGTGTCACAGCACTGTGTTGTGGAGCTCCACGTGTCAGAGGTGGACGGCGTGGCCGGCGAGGCTGGTGATGCTGTTCGCCCTCCGAGGTCACGACTGCAGCTACGGCGGCCCCCATCCGGAAGATGTACATGTGTCTGGACACCGGGGTAAGTGTGCAAGTTGAATTTTATTGTTAGGAGGAGGGTGGTGGAGGCCAACCTTTGTCCAAAGTGACAGAGTGGCCTCATGCAATGAGTGAGGGTCTCCCCCCCCCCCCCAACCACCTCTCAAATGGACCTTTGCAACTGCCACACGTCCATTTCAACTGGGAGTGTTTCCCCCAGTATGGGAAACAGTCCCAGTTGTTTCTAAAATCCCACCCCTCCTGACATATTCCCTTAATCAGGTCTGTTAATGACCTGAAATACCTGAATAAATACTGTCAAGTGGCACCCCGCCGGCTTTAATTGCCTGTGGGAGTCCCACATGTGGGGGCTGCGCGCGCATGTCAGCGCGTCTGTGGGGAACCCGGAAGTGGGCGGGTTGGAGCTGGGCTCCAGACCCGCTCCGGGATTCCCCGATTTTCAGAACCCCCCCCCCCGCCAGGAACGCACCCGATAGCAGGTGCTAATATCGGGCCCATAGTCTCTGCCACAATAGCCACTTGTGGTACAGCACCAAATGCTGAAATAGTCCTGTGTGAAAACATTCCCAACTTGCCCCTCATTCTTCTAGTAATAATCCCAATTCCAAGACCCCCTCCACCTTTAGTGAAACGCAGACTTACTTCTGCAGGGCCATCTCCTTCTGGTGGTAGAGTTCAGTCAGGATTTCCAGCTTCTGCTGCATGGTCTTAAATTCGTTCTCAAGCCTCGACTTCTCTGTCTCCGTGGCTACAAAGTTGTGCTCAAGCTGCTTAATTTGCTCTGAGTAAAGAATGTTCAAAATGAAAATAAGTGGGTTTTTTTGTGACAAGGTATTTTGTGTTTTCTTACCCTTCTCTTCCATCAGCCCTGTCTTTTCACAGACTGCATTGTTCTCAGCCAGGCCAGAGTAGTCTCCTGATCCAGTTTCAATCGCCTAAGTGAGTCGGAGAGGAATTTCCAGATTCTCCCCCCCCCACCCACCAAATTGGCCTGGGCTTTTTAATCTGGTTTCTCGCCTCTCTAAGGCGATGACATTGCTTCCAGGTGGGGAGGGGAGTGTTTGTATTGTGCATATTGTGATACACTAGACATCACAACAATATGGGACAGGCTGGATGGATCAGTAGGTCTTTTCCTGTCCATCATTATTTGTATGTTTGCATGTAGAATAGGCTGTCAATCTAATTCCAGGCTTCTGCTAGCCTGTTTTATGACTAGCAACTGGGAGACGCACAAGCAAAGCTCTCATTAGGGTCATTACAGGTTGTTGATTCCAGGGTGTTTAATCAACCTCACACACTACGGTCTCAGTAGTGCGGTACACTGTCAGTCTCTATCCAATTGCTACTGCAGGTTAGTACTTTCATACTGATGGAGGTGTGATCTACCCAGACTCATTAAGGAAGGACAGTTCCACTGATATACAATGTTCACAGAAAAATTAATGGAATCCAATCCCCAAAACAATGGTAAAAATCAGGGACGTGTAGCCCTTTTCACTCATTCTGATAAGCTCGCCCTCCATTAATATGAAACTGTAGGAGAACCTTCACCACATGGACTGCAGCGGTTCAAGGCGGTGGCTCACCACCACCTTCTCGAGGACAATTAGGGATGGACAATAAATGCTGGCCTTGACAGCGACGCCCACATCCCATGAACGAATCAAAAAAAAAATCTTTTGATTTGTAGAACTAACAGGAAAGAAAAAGATAAGTTAAAAAAAGGACAAAAATGGGGAACAAATGGCTCTTCCAACAGCTCAGTAGGTACACCCAGTGTGTGTAGCTGAGCTATGCAGATCAGGAAGACCCCAAGTTTGATCCCCACTCTGTTGAATTAGCCAATCTCAGCTGAGGTAGCAGCAGAGAGGCTGCAACTAGTACACCTGACGAGGGAGAAAATGAAATGCAAATTCAACATCAGATTATTCATTATTATTTGTTAGATCAAATTTTCACTCACATTTACAAAAAACAGAAAACTACAATACCTTACCCTCCAGTTCATGCCTGGCTTTTATTTCATCTGTCAGTTTGGCTTGGAAATGGTCTTTTTCCTCTTCAATGATCTTCAAGGTGGTTTTTACCTTAAGAGAAAGATTGAAAAGAGAATGATGTTCCTATATATCCAGCAACAAAACAGTGCCATTCTAAATAAACACACAGGGTTTCCCTACAACTCACCCTTGAAACATCCATCATTTGCTGAATCTTCATTTTTGTCCTTTTGGTTTTGTCTAAAGAAAGAACATATTTCAGACTGTAAAAACTGGAAGTGCCTTAAAATACTGAAAAAAATTCTTGGGTTTATACAATGATTCATATCTCTCAAACTTCCCAATGCATCTTACATGCAATGAATTACTTTGAAGTGCAAAGAGGTATTGGCTAGGCATTTTGTGCACAGCAAGATCCACAAACAGCAACAAGATAAATTACTATTTCATCTTTTTTTTGGTGGTACTGGTTGAGAGAGATAATAGTCCAGGCACTGGGAGAACTCTCTGCTCTTCTCATTGTCCAATTGCATCTTTTAATGTTCACCTGACTCATCAGAACAGGCAGACACCAGCAGTTTAGAGGCTAGTCGGAGGGATGGCACCTCTGACAATGCAGCACTCCCTCAGTACTGCACTGCAGTATCAGCCTAGATTATATAATCAAATCCCTGGAGTAGGGCTTGAACCCACAACATTCTGACTGAGAGGCAAATGTGCTTCCAACAGTGTCAAACTGACACTTCGTTCTGGCAAAGGGTCTCTACCAAAACGCTAATTTGTCGATTCCCTTTTCAAAAGCTATACATTACCTGAATTTTCTAATCTTATTTTAAATAAATTAGCAAATTGCCTGTAGCTTTGCCTCTAGTCAATGAATACAAAGTTTCTTCATACAAGAAGGCGGGGTTGCATTAACTCGCTCCTGAGTCACCTAGTGGCCAGAGTCTACAACTACATCATGATAGTTGACATAGCAATTTCAATGGTAAAAATATGACCAAAAATCATAACAGTAGGAAAGATTTTGGGCAGGATTTTTAATATAAAGATTTCATATCAATGACAATGGCAGCAGAGAATTTATATGGAAATGCTAAACAGAACTCCACCGGGTGAGAGGGAATCAACATTTGAAATTGGATGTTATTTTGCACTATTGTTCCTGGTTTTCTCCAAGCCACACAGACACCAGGTGGATAGAGTCCCACAATACTACATTCACACTGGCCAAGCGATGGGTTAACCAGTGATGGGACTGTGGTGTCTGCTACATGATAGGCAGTTAGTACATACATTCATTACAAGTGATAACTGTAGAATTTTAAGGCTATTACAGCAAGTTCTTCAGTTTGTAATCTAGGTTACAAAATACAGTCTACAACCCAGTCTATGTTTTACTCATACCTCAAATGTGGGAAAACAAGTTAAAAAAAGCCATAAAGCTACTTCAAGGACAAGTACTCAGAGGGGTTGGGGGAGGGGGAGGAAAGACGTTACCACAATTTTAAAAAGTTTGTTCTCTGGACAACACTGGCAAAGCCACATTTATTGTCCACCCAAGTTATGTTGAGGAGGTAGTGGGCCTTCTGTGTGTTTCATGGTGATTTTTTTTTAAACAACGGAGTGACTTGCCTGGCCACTTCAGAGGGCATTAAGTGTCAACCACGGTGCAGGACTGGAGTCACATGTAGGCCAGGCCGGGTGGGGACAGCAGGTTCGCTTCCCTAAAGGACATTAGTGAACCAGTTGGGTTTCTGCAACAATTAGGCAGCTATCCTGGTAATTTTCTCTGCTGCCAGCCACAAATTACCAGATTTATTTAATTCAATTTCACAACCTGACAGAGTAGGATTTGAACTCATACGTTATAGAATCTTACAGCAGGAGGCAGTCATTTGGCCCGTTGTGCCTGTGCCACATCTTTAAAAAAGCTGTCCAATTTAGTCCCAAACCACTGCAAATTAGTCCTCTTCAAGTAGATGTCTAATTGCCTCTTGAAAGTTCCTATGGATTCTGATTCCACCATCCTTTCAGGTAGTGTGTTCCAGATCTTAACCCTCTGTGAAAAAAGTCTCATTTCCCCTCTAGTTCTTTTGCCAATTACTTTAAATCTTTGACCTCTGGTTACCGACCCACATGCCAGAGGAAACAGTTTCCCTACTTGCTCTATCAAAACCCCTCATAATTTTGAATACCTCTATTAGGTCGCCCCTTAACGTTCTGTGCCGAGAACAATCCCAGCTTCTCCAATCTCTCCACATATCTGAAGTCCCTCATCCCTGGTATCATCCTGGTAAAACTCCACTGGGATGACTAGATTGCTAGTCAAGTATCACAAGCACAACACTGCCACACCCGATCTTAAAATGGTTAACCGATTACCATAACTGTTCCATGGGCACCATCAGCCCTCCGACATGGCGCCCCAAACAGCGAACGTCAACAGGCTGGTCAACGTCATGGGACAACCCTAATCATGTGATCCCTCAACATCCATAAACACACACACATCTAATCAGGCTTTGCCGGATAGTGGTTAGAACTGTGGGAATTCTGGCCAATTGTTCTTCTTGCCAACCCTGGGGCACTGAGGCCAATTTTAGTGCCCCCGCTGCCCGCATCCTAACATTTACCGTGCTCAATGACCTACATTGGCTACGCCTCGATTTTAAAATTCCCATCATGTTCAAATCATTCCATGGCCTTGCCCCTCCCTATCTCTGTAACCTCCTCCAGCCCTGGAACCCCATGAGATCTTTGTGCTCCTCCAACTCTGGCCTCTTATGCATTCCCGGTTTCCTTCGCCCCACAATTGAAGGCCGCACCTTCTGCAATCTAGGCCCTAAGCTCTGGAATACCTTCCCTAAACCTCTCCGATTCTCTCCTCTTAAGTCGCTCCTTAAAACCTACCCCTTTGACCAAGCTTTTGGTCAGATGTCCTACTATCTCATGTGGCTCCATGTCAAATTTTGTTTGATGTGGAGATGCCGGTGATGGACTGGGGTTGACAATTGTAAACAATTTTACAACACCAAGTTATAGTCCAGCAATTTTATTTGAAATTGACAAGCTTTTTCGGAGGCTTCCTCCTTCCTCAGGTGAATGTGGAAATGAAATCCTCGAACCCTTCGCACTTATAAATCACAGAACAATACTTGGTGATTACAGACAGTGTTTTCAACTGCCCGTTGCCATGTTCTCCGCAGCCTTCAACATGTCATCAATGATGACGAACACCTCGCTATGGCCATCCCCACACCTCCACTACTCGCCTTTAAACAGCCACCCAACCTCAAACAGACCATCGTTCGCAGCAAATTACCTAGCTTTCAGGAGAACAGCGTCCACGACACCACACAACCCTGCCACGGCAACCTCTGCAAGACATGCCAGATCATCGACACAGATACCACCATCACACGAGAGGACACCACCCACCAGGTACATGGTTCATACTCCTGTGACTCGGCCAACGTTGTCTACCTCATACGTTGCAGGAAAGGATGCCCCAGAGCATGGTACATTGGCGAGACCATGCAGACGCTGCGACAACGGATGAACGGACACCGCGCAACAATCGCCAGACAGGAGGGTTCCCTCCCAGTTGGGGAACACTTCAGCAGTCAGGGACATTCAGCCACCGACCTTCGGGTAAGCGTACTCCAAGGCGGCCTTCGAGACACACGACAACGCAAAATCGTCGAGCAGAAATTGATAGCCAAGTTCTGCACCCATGAGGACGGCCTCAACCGGCATCTTGGGTTCATGTCACACTACACGTTATCCCACCAGCGAACAAATGTTATCTGTTTTTAATACAACGGGTCATTTGCTGTCTTTTCGACGTTTCTGCCTTTTTTTTTTGGTGGTTTGTATATTCGGGGGATCTGTAGGTAACACCTGTCTGTCTGCACACTGATTGCCTTGGCAACGGGCAGTTGAAAACACTGTCTGTAATCACCAAGTATTGTTCTGTGATTTATAAATGCGAAGGGTTCGAGGATTTCATTTCCACATTCACCCGAGGAAGGAGGAAGCCTCCGAAAGCTTGTGAATTTAAAATAAAATTGCTGGACTATAACTTGGTGTTGTAAAATTGTTTAAAATTTTGTTTGATAATCGCTCCTGTGAAGTGCCTTGCGACGTTTTACTACTTTAAAAGGTGCTCTATAAATGCAAGTTGTTGAGATCTGTAAAGTGAGCAGATACCGAGAATCGAACCTGAGGTCTTCTTTGTCTGGTGCATTTATCCACAAAGCCACTGGGAAAGAGTGAGCTTGCTTAAACCACTGTAATTTTCAAATAAATGGCAGCAGAGCATTTTGTAGCAGCACTAAAATCCATAGGGCCCTTCCTTTATCAGGTCACTTGAGTAAAATAGTAAACTGTTGTGCTGGAATAGAGATCTGGTTTTGTTGCACTGGTTTTACCTGGCAGCTCACCATTAGCCACTTCGCCGTCCACTTCTTTATCCCACCCATTATCTTCATTGTCAGACTCGATGTCAAGCTGCCTAAGCTGCATCACGCAGTCTGTCAACACCTGGATATTGGGGAAGAATGAGAAAGATCACTAGGATAAGAAGGTAACTATCGGTGCAGAGAGTTTGAAATTCCTAAAAAGTGGGTTGAAGACTGACTTTTCACCTCTGGGTTCAGACCAATAGGATGAAAGTCGCTGTTTGTTGGCAGAGGAGACCAAAACTAGGGGCCATAAATATAAGATAGCCACCAATAAATTCAATAGGGAATTCAAGAGAAACTTCTTTACCCAGAGAGTGATTAGAATGTGGAACTCACTACCACAAGGAGTAGTTGAGGTGGCTGGCATAGATGCATTCAAGAGGAAAGCTAGACAAACACATGAGGGAGAATGGAATGGAAGGATGCGCAGATAGAGTTAATTGAAGTAGGGTGGGAGGAGGTTCATGTGGAGCATAAACACCAGCACAGACCAGTTGGACTGAATGGCCTGATTCTGTGCTGTAGACTCCAATTCTATGCAAGGGTCCTATGTGAAATGTGTTCGGGCATTCTCAACCCAGCTCCGAGAGGGATGGGTCCACAGCATAAAACTGTCCACAACCTACTCAGATGACAAAATAGCTGGTGTAGGAAATGGAAAAAAAGTCACACTGCCATGGGGGGAGGCTCATCTAAGACTGGGTGTTGAGGCACATTGCTAGGGCAGAATAGAGAGGGCTTCACTCTGCACCTAGATACACTGGGCACTCAAAATGATGGGAAAAGTTCCATTCCCCAACACCATCTTGATGAACTAGAAAATTCACGTAAAAACAAAAGTTTCAAAAAATACCTAAAAGCCTGCCAATAATCTTGGGGGAGGGGAGGGAATCGCCCATCTCTTATGGTCTGCCAGGTAATCCTTTTTGGATCAACCAAGGTTTGAAAAGGAAAATATCACAGCTTCATCTGATTACTCCAACATTTGCAAGAGGATATGATTTATTAAAGCAGCTGGAAAGCACATTTAGCAAGAACAAATAAAGCATTGGGTGAACTCATTAATTTCCTTCTGGAAACTGAATTTAAAAACTCTCATTACAGGCGAATAAGGCTTTAAAAAAAACCTTTTAAACAAACCGAATGCCTGCAATTCAGTAAGAGGTTTAAATAATCCGAGCACCAATTAAACATTCATATTTTAAACTGATGTTTTTAAGGGTACGCCTCTAAATGGAAGTACATTCAGCAATGGCTAGGCTCCTCCACGTGGGGCACAAACTCTGTTCCCTCACCACCAACTCCATCCCTCTCCCTGGCCACTATCTCAGGCTGAAACAGACCGTTCACAACCTCGGCGTCCTATATGACCGAGCTGAGCTTCCAAGCTCTCCATCGTAGAGACCACCTCCTTCCACCTCAGTATCATCACCCATCTCTGCACCTGCCTCAGCTCATCTGCTGCTGAAACCCTCATCCATGCTTTCCTGGTCAATCTCCCCTCTTCCACCCTCCATAAACTTAAGCTCATCCAAAGCTCTGCTGCCCGTATCCTAATTTGCACCAGGTCCTGCTCACCCCTCTCCCCTATGCTCACTGGCATCGATTTTAAAATTCTCATCCTCATATTCAAATCTTTCCATGGCCTTGCTCCTCCCCATCTCTGTAACTTTCTCCAGCCCAACAACCCTCCGAGAACTCTGCGTTCCTCCAACTCTGGCCTCTTGTGCATCTCGCACTTCCTTCGCCCCACCAATGGCGGCTATGCCTTCAGCCGTCTAGACTCCAAGCTCTGAATTCCCTCCCTCAACCCCTCCGCTTCTCTCTCCACCCTCCTCCTTTAAGATGCTCCTTTAAACCTACCTCTTTGACTAAGCTTTTGGTCCCCTGTCCTAATATTTCCTTCTTTGGCTTGGGGTCACATTTTGTCTGATTACACGCCTGTGAAGGGCCTTAGGGCTAAAGTGCCGAAGACAATGACAGACTGTAGAGAATACAACAGAGACAAGTTCTTTGGAATGAAGGTCCAGAAATACTTTACTACTTAACAAAGGACAGAAGAGGGGAAGGGGTATATGGAATGATTTGAATTTTTTGCTGGAATATTTTGTTTTTGTTAAAAATGTTCACATGCATTGCGTTTTCCAGTACTAAAGGTGATTTAAGAAACACAAAACTGGGCTGCTCTTCCAAATCTTGCAGCCATCATTTTTACAAGTGTGTTGGCGAAGCAGGTCGGTGGCCACAGGCAGCGGAGAAGGGGCAAAAAGGAGTGAATTTTTGGATGCTTTTATTTGATTTAAACACATACAAATATGCACTGAAATCATGACTGATTGCAGTCACCTCCCTCAGCTCTTTCCCAAAACTTCAAAACTGTAAAACCCTAGCCCTTCCTATTACAATCTGCAGGCTTTTAAAACCCAAGCTTGTGCCAGCTAATCACTACTTTTCAACCTTGGTGGTGTAATGCAATGCGGTTTTTGACCCACTACCTCAATTTTTCCATTAAGTAAAAACACAAAGAAGAATACGTATATCGATGCATTAAGTGAATCAAAAAGACTAGTTATGGTGTCTGCCTCTTCATACCTCAATTTCATTGTCCTTGTAAGCCAGAGTTTCCTCCAGGTCCTTCTGAGCTTTCTGGCAGAGTTTGATCTGCTCATTAAGCTCACTGTGTCGCTCATTCCAGCCTTCCGCCTCTTTTAGAAGCTGCAAACCCACAAAACAAAACCTGTGTTAATGACCCAGGGTCATTTCACGTAGATCCCCGGATTCTGGTCCTAGCAAAGGGGATACTCACTTGACTTTTGCTCTGCTTAAGCCTAGCATTTTCTTCTAGCACAGACCGGACATCTGCTTGTAGTTTTTCTTCATTTGCTTTGGCGCCACAAAGCGCTTTCTGTACCTAAAAAGAGATACACAGCTATATTAGTTAATGCCCACCTCCACCTCCAGTTCACTGTGAGCTCATCAGCTTTCTCTTCTCCTAGAAGTAGTGACCTACGCTGGGGTACAGAACAGATCCATAGGTGGCCTTCCTCTTTACAGATGTTAATGGCCCTGCTGAGTATTTCCTCCATCAGAAGGTTATGGGCTCTAGCTCCACTTCGGGACTAAATCCAGGCTGACGCTTCGGTGCAGTACTGAGGGAGTGCTGCATTGTCAGAGGTGCCATCCTTCGAAAGAGAGGTTAAACTTATGTCCCTATTGCCTGTTCCAGTGGACATAAAAGATTCCATGGCACTATTCAAAAAGGCAGCGACAGCAAAAACAGACTAACAGGTCATTCATCTCATTTGCTGTTTGTGGGACATGCGCAAATTGGCTGCTGCACTTGCTGACATAACAGCGACAGCCCTTCGAAAGTGATCCATTAGACGTGAAGTGCTTTGGGACATCATAAGGTGCTATATTCATCCTTCTTTCCAGCATTTTCTTTTATTTTACACTTCCAGCATTTTTAAACTGCACATCCCGAGAACCTCCCCGCTTCCATTTTGTGTCACAGCACACTGGGAGTACCAAAACATCAGTTCAAATTAACTACATTTTCCCCGAAAACACTTCTGAAAACCATAGCAATTTCTATCCACAAATGCACTTACAAGTGGTTTAGAAAAATCACAGACAGCCTGTTTAATTATAGCCTCCAGGGAATCATTTAGGAAGCATTTAAATAGAGGGTTTCAGCAAAGTACACATTGAGGGTGTTTAAGTGAAAAGATGAAATAGAGTTAGACTGCTCCGACAGTCTCTGTACAGAGACATAATGTTCTGACATTTTCTATATACGGCGACATAATCCCACTTTACACTGCTGTAATGATCTCTGAATACAGCAACATTACTCCACATTTATCCAATTATTACTTAAGGTGGATTACCTGCGTTAGTTCTGCCGAGTGAGCCGAAATAACTTTCTGTAATTTTTTCACAGATTTCTGAGTATCAGCAATCTGGGTTTAAAAAAGGGAGAAAAATTAATTTCAAGACAAAAATAGACGAAGATCTTAGTCTGTCCACTACACAAATCCTTCAGATTTACTTTTGTGCAAAATTGATGATGTTGAAACCATTGGACTCTTCCTGCATCACAGAATCATACAGCACAGGAGGCCCATCGTGGCTGTGCCGGCTCTTTGAAAGAGCTATCCAATTAGTCCCGCTCTTTCCTCATAGCCCTGCATTTTTTTCCTTTTCAAGCAGATATCCAATTTTCTTTTGAAAGTTACTATTGAATCTGCTTCCACCATCGTTTCAGGCAGTGCGTTCCAGATCATAACACCACGCTGCGTAAAAGAATTTCTCACTTATCTCCACTCTGGTTCTTTTAACAATTACCTTAAATCTGTGTCATCTGGTTACCGACCCTCCTACTAGTAGAAACAGTTTCTCCCTATCTAGTCTATCAAAACCAGTCATAATTTTGAACATCTCTATTAAATCTCCCCTTAACCTTCTCTGCTCCAAGAAGAAAAATCCCAGCTTCTCCAGTCTCTCCACATAAGTGAAGCCCCTCATCCCTGGCACCATTCTAGTAAATCTTTTCTGCACCCTCTCTAAGGCCTGGACATCCTTCCTAAAGTATGGTGCCCAGAATTGAACACAGTACTCCAGCTGAGGCCCAACCAGTATTTTATAAAGGTTTAGCAGAACTTCCTTCCTTTTGTACTCTCATCCCTCCATTTATAAAGCCCATATGCCTTTTTAACAGCCTTCTCAACTTGTCCTGCCACCTTCAAAGATTTGTGTGAGAACACCCCCAGGTCTCTCTGTTCCTGCACCTTCTCTAAAATTGGAGCACGACTCCACAGGTACAGTGGAGCATTACCTCCAGTATTGCGTCTGAATGCTATTTGAGCTTAGATAGCGAGCGTCGGCAGCTTAAATCGGAGGGGGGTGGGGGGGGAAGAGGAGAGGAGGAGGAGAAACGGGCAGGGGGACATCATAACTGAGCCCAATCCTTTTCTCACACCACATGGAACTCATCTGGCTGATTTCCCTTCCATAGTCCACGGGTGCTGAGGACAATTGCAATACTCCAATCACTGCACCAGCCAAGCACAACTAACTCAGCACAAACTGCGATTTGAACCAGGGACCTTTTGTCTCTTTGCCTGAATGCCATACAACATTAAAAGTGAGAGAGCTTTCCCAACTTTAAAATTACTCCTGATGGAGCCATGTAAGTATATATAAAACTCCTCTGGAAACTCTGACAATTCTCCCGAGGGGAGAAAGGGGTTGTAGAATCTCATTCCTCCTAGTCGCCACAAGGTGAGCTTCGACTGCCATGCCTTTAGGACCCAGAGGAGGCTACCTGCTTCATCACAGAGGAGTGAAGGGGGTAGGATAAAGAAGTTCCAGATCTAATGTTCCGTTAGCCTAAATGTTTTTGCACAGAGAGGAACTGAACGTTAGAGAACAAGTCACCCGGCTCGAGTGTCACCCAGCAAACAGCAACACTAGACATCGAGGAACAGGACACTGGGCCACCTTCTCATACAACAGAGAAATATTTTGAAATAAGCATCCCATCTACCAGGCCTGTGCTGCTAATCTCCTGTAGATTTTCGCTCCCATGCACCGTTCCATATTACAGAAAGTCAGATCATCTGGATAATGGCCTGCCTGCAGGAATAACAGGCAAAACGTTTGAGGGGGGGTGCATATACCTTGTCATTTACTCAAAAAATAGATAGATAAAAATGTTTCCCTTCAACACTGCTGCCATACCTGGGGAGGTTCTTCCAACAACTCTCACATGCATCGACATCATACAAGAAAAAGCTGGTTGACTGGTAGGCGATTCCTGTCTCACCTCTAGCCTCCAACCTCCATGCCAATTTTCTAGTGGATGTCTCAGTTTAGGAACATAAATAGGAGTAGGCCATATGGCCCCTCGAGCCTGCTCCGCCATTCAATCAGGTGATGGCTGATCTTCGACCTCAACTCCACTTTCCCACCCGATCCCCATATCCCTTGATTCCCCCAGAGTCCAAAAATCTATCGATCTCAGCCTTGAATATACTCAATGACTCAGCATTCACAGCCCTCCGGGGTAGAGAATTCCAAAGATTCACAACCCTGTGAAGAAATTCCTCCTCTTCTCAGTCTTGAATGGCTGACACTGTATCCTGTGATTATGCCTCCCAGTTCTAGACTCTCTAGCAAGGGGAAACAGTCTCTCAGCATCTATCCTATCAAGCCCCCTCAGAATCTTATATGTTTCAATGAGATCACCTCTTATTCGTCTAAACTCCAGAGAGTATAGGCCCATTCTATTCAACCTCTCTTTATAGGACAACCCTCTCATCCGAGGAATTAATCTAGTGAACCTCCATTGCACCACCTCTAAGGCAAGTAAATCCTTCCTTAGGTAAGGAGACCAAAACTGTACACAGTACTCCAGGTTAGGTCTCACCAATGCCAAGTACAACTGCAGTAAGACTTCCTCACTCTTGTACTCGAACCCCCTTGCAATAAAAGCCAACATGCCATTTGTCTTCCTAATTGCTTGATGTACCTGCATAACTTTTTGTGTTTCTTGTATAAGAACACCCAAGTCTCTCTGATAAACATCTAATAATTTCTCACCATTTAAAAAATATTCTGTTTTTCTATTCTTCCTACCAAAGTGAATAACCTCATATTTCCCCACATTATACTCCATCTGCCACCTTCTTGCCCACTTGCTTAAACTGTCTATATCCCTTTGCAGATTCTGTGTGTCCTCCTCACAGCTTACTTTCCCACCTAGCTTTGTATCAGCAGCAAACCTGGATACATTACACTCGGTCCCTTCATCCAAGTTATTAATATAGGTTATAAAAGAGCTGAGACCCAAACACCGATCCTTGCAGCACCCCACTACAGCCTACCAACCTGAGAATGACCCGTTTATTCCTACTCTCTGTTTTCTGTCCCTTAACCAATCATCTCTCCATGCTAATATATTACCCCCAACACCATGAACCCTTATCTTGTGTAACAACCTTTTATGTGGCATGTTAGCGAATGCCTTTTGAAAATTCAAATATACTACATACACTGGTTCCCCTTTATCTACCCTGCTAGTTACATCCTCAAAAAACGAATAGGTTTGTCAAACATGATTTCCCTTTCTTAAAACCATGTTGACTCTGCCTAATCATATGATGATTTTCTAAGTGCCCTGTTACCACTTCCTTAATAATGGATTCCAGCATTTTCCTGATGACCGATGTCAGGCTAAATGGCCTGTAGTTCCCTGTTTTCTCTCTCCCTCCCTTCTTGAATAGCGGGGTTACATTCGCT
Source organism: Heptranchias perlo (assembly GCF_035084215.1). Taxonomy (NCBI): domain Eukaryota; kingdom Metazoa; phylum Chordata; class Chondrichthyes; order Hexanchiformes; family Hexanchidae; genus Heptranchias; species Heptranchias perlo. The sequence continues at coordinate 129,840,389 of NC_090329.1, forward strand.
ACCTTCCAGTCCACTGGGACCATTCCAGAATCTAGAGAATTTTGAAAGATCATAACCAATGCATCCACTTCTCTCATTCGTATAACTGTTCAGTGTTCCTCTGAAGTTTCTTCTCAGCGGTCCTAAACCATCTTCCTTCTCCCTGTATGCTCACGGTGTTTCATTCATTGAACCGTCCTGCTCCAATTTCTTCCCCAGAATCTCATCATGGAACTCCTTACTTCCCTCAGTCATCCCTTCCAAAGGCGACATGAGGAAAAACGAGTTATGATCTGGAATGCATAGTGGAAGCAAATTCAATCGTGGCTTTCAAAAAGGAATTGAATGGATACTTGAAGGGGAAAAAAATTGCAGGGCCACAGGGAAAGAACGGGGGAATGGGACTAACTGGATTGCTCTTACAAAGAGCCGGCACGGGCTTAATGGGCCGAATGGCCTCCTTTCTGTGCTGTAACTATTCTATGATTCCTGTTCCAACTACCTTGCTCTTAAAGTGCACGGTTGCCATTAAGTATTTCCTGATTTCCTTCTACTCAGGGGGGCGGTGCCCTGCACTATGGGCCTTGGCCCTTCACAAATACTCACTACTTCCTTACCAGAATCTGCTGTTTAGCCGTCTCTTTCTTTTCTTTTTCCAACGACGCCTGGAGAGTTTTCACACGTGTCTCCAGATGAAGGTTCACCTGTTCGAGCTCCCTGCAGGCCTCCTTTGGGAACAGAGAACTTGTAAAATTTATGTATAAAATTGCAATCAACTCTTGAAGATATGGCAGTACACTCTACACTCTCACCTTAAGTTCTTTAGTTTCATCAGACACAGTGGATTTCACTTTCTGTGCTTTCTCCATGACAGTCTTGGCTTCCTCCAGCTAAAAGGTTCAGGGTGGTGAGGAAGGGAATGGAAGATAAAGATTACATTTCCAACATACTTTCATTAGTAATTAATATTTACCACTATGATACAAGGCCTGTGTAGCCCAAGTCCATTCAGGATTCAAATACTGTACCTCCATCTAAGGAGGCTTTTCAATCACTTCTCTCGTGCTCCTGGACAGGATACAAGGAAACGGTTGTTATCTGATCGCCTTCCTTCCTTCACCTCCAATCTCTCCACCTCCTCCATCACAAACTCTCATTTCTATTTTAATACTATAAACAGTGCTCCTTTGGACTTTCCTCCTGAGTCCCAAGTATAGGGTCCTAGGTCCTCTTCCTCCTAACATCCTGAATTTGCTGACATCAAAATCCTTCACAAATTCCTACTCTAGCTCATTCTTTCCCAGGAGCTCCAAGGTATGGAAGTCCTTACCTCCCCTCAGCCTTCCAGCTTTTAAAAACCATGCATGGCTCCAACTAATTGCTGCTACTTGATTTATCTCCTCTCCTACTCATTTCAACCTCGATGTCCTGCCCTATGGGTCTTGGCTTTTCACCTTGATTCCTCAACTTGAAAAGGCAACAAATCACAATAATTACAGCAGTCTTCTCTGACCCACTGCCAGGTGTCGACCACACAATCCTTGTTGACCCACCTTCTAATCCAGGCTGACACTCCAGTGCAGTAGAGGGAGTGCTGTGCTGTCTGAGGTGCTGTCTTTCAGATAACACGTTAAACCGAGGCCCCAACAGCCCTCCCAGGTGGACCTAAAATATCTCATGGCATTATTTCAAAGGGTAGGGGAGTTCTCCCCAGTCTCCTGGCCAATATTTATCCCTCAACCAACATCACTGAAACAGATTATCTGGTGATTATCTGTGCTTTTTGTGGGACCTTGCTGTGTGCAAATTGACTGCCACATTTCCTACATTACAACAATGACTACATGTCAAAAGTACTTCATTAGCTGTAAAGCGCTTTGGGACATCCCGAGATCATGAAAGGCACTACATAAATGCAAGTCTTTCTTTATCTCAAAGGAAGAAAATCATAGCTAATGGGCAGGTGACCTCCTAAATTCACTGGGTAGTCAGATAAAGACTGGTGGGAGAGATGAATAGCCATCTGAGAAAGAGGATCAATGCTCAGGTCAAGAACACCATCAAAAGCCCAATAACCATTAGCAATCCAGACAGTGTACAGTGCACTTTATGTACTCAAAGGTCAACAAGCACAAAGTTCTAAATTTTCTCTTTTCCTTCAATAATTTTGCCTTGGGAGGAAGGTTCTTTTCCCATTTACCTCCCACTGACCTCCCAGAATTGCTTACCTGTACTCAGGAAGGAGATTCAAATAGCACTCAGAAAATGAAGGAAACTCCAGACATTTAGTCCGCACAGCCTCTGTTGTTTATACCTCCAGAATCAAGAGGTCTACACAAGCTGTGAGCAGCTTACTTTGACATATCAAGAGGCTTGCATTAACAAATCATAACAAGTCTCCCCTTGCAGACTATAAATTTCAATAAAGCCTAGCAGCAAATATTAGATTTGTACCTTCTTTTCGTAAGCGGACACTTTCTCCAAAACCTCAGTCTTCTCCTGAATAAGCTGTTTGATTTTCTCAGATAGCTGTTTTTCTGTCACTGGGAACAGGGAAACATTTCAACATTTGTAAGTTTAATTATAGAGCCAATTTAAATTGAAATAATCTACGCAGCAACATGTTACATGGTCAAATTAACCGCAAAAATACTTGGGCCATGTCACAAATGTTCTCCTCCAAAACTGAAGGATCCTTCTCCTTGCTGGTATAGTGGATTAAGACACTACCCTGTGCTGTACTGAGTCACAAAGACTAGGAGGACTCAAGTCTAACCCCCAGTCTCTGCTGAGTTAACAGTTCTCAACCAGTTGAGGAGCTTCAGTTGGTTTCAGCATTGCTGGGCAAGGGAGCAGACCCAGATTTCCCACTCATGACCTCTGCTAGGAGGTGCACTGTAGGCGATCACTGGATGGTTCACCTGCAACGCCCTTCACAGTTGATTAGTCTGTTCACATCGATGAATGGCTAATTGGGCCAGGCAATGATGGGGTGCTGACAGAAGCCCAGTAGCACCAAGTAAATTAGAGCAACCGAGGTCAACTAACAACAGAGGCTAGGAATCAAAAATGGGACCTTTGTGACCTGCATGGCTCAGGTGCAGACTGCCTTTACCAAATGAGGAAGCCACTAAACTATCCTTTTAAAAAAAAAAGTATCTGCAAGACTCTTTAGAAAAGACCAATTTAAGATATCATCTGTGTATTAAGTACATGTTGCAGGCTTACTTTGATATCTTCTGCTCTTCACCTGAAACAAAAAAAAATTGAAATGCAGTCAGTAATGGTAAACCACTGAAATCAACAGAAATAAACCAGGGCTGTAACAAGGGTCCACAGCCTTGCTCATTCAGGCACAAGAAATTTGGAAACTGCACTACAGGCAGAACCTGCCTCCACTGGCTGTCTTATTTCTATTCACGACCACAAACAGCCTCCACCCATACTCCAACTGCATTCCCACAAAACACCAAATGGTTGAAACTTTACAGTGAAAAGCACCATCAATGAGACAAAAACACACATTTTTACCACTTAACGTTCTGCGTCTGATCACCCTCTATTATTAAGCCCATCAGAGCTAAAGAGAGTAATTTGAATTTATGGAAACGTAAAGCAGTCTTACTTACTGAAAGGCAGGTTCTCCAGAAAAAGACGACAAAAGTAACCATTCCCAGAACAGCAGTTATCAAGATGGGCTCCCAGGGCACCCCATGAAAATCAGGACCTGGCCTCATTTCTTCAGGCAACGAGGACACAAGCTAAGAATGAGGAAAAGAACAAACATTTTTTTTTTAAAAAAGGGATTACTTGAATTTTAAAAGAAAGACCTAAACAGGACAAGCACCATATTGGCCGTGAGTGCAGCGGGCACAGAGTGAGCAGCTTGAGAGTTTGGTAAGTGTGGGAGTTTTAAGGGTTAATCTCTTAAAATCTAGTAGTAATTGCTATTAGCTTTTAAGTAAGAGCAACTGTTTAAGTTTCTGTCAGGCTTAAGCAGAGACAAACAAGCAAGCTCTCCTACTGGAGAGCTGCTGTAGTTAGTTAATTAGTTCACCAGATTAAACTGGTTCCTGTAGCAGAGCAGTGCTGACTCATCTGAGTCACAAACAGTAGAAATATAGGGGTCTGTGAGTGCAACCAGCACTGAGTGGAGCAGGCATACAGTGAGCAACTTGAGAGTTTGGTGAAGTGGGGGAAGGAGGTGCTCCTTTGCTTTTCCTAACTGTTTCTGCAGAGCGGCGGTAGACATGAGCAGCAGCAGACCAAGGCCAGAGAGCGGGGATAAAAGCAGCAGCAAACCTGCAACAAGAGAAAACTGCAACATGATGTCACGGGTGAGGCAGGTAAGTGATTGGCAGTGACTGTGGGCTATGTTTTAAGTTAACACATAGCATATAACTAAATTTTAAAAACTAAACTTAATTTAATTAATCTAAAATTAAACTAGGTAAATAATTTGATTAACACTTAATTAAATAAATAAAACAACGGGAGAACAGGAGATGTGTTGCTGTTGTAATATGTGGGAGCTTGTGGACATTTTCGTCCAGGGCGACTACATCTGCTGTAAGTCCGCAGCTCGAGGAACTTCAGGCTCCGAGTTGGAGTTGGAGTCCAAGCTGTGGACGTTGCAAGACATCAGGGAGGGAGAAAGCTCCCTGGACCTTTTGCTCCAGGAGGCAGCCACACCCCTTAGATTAAATACTTTAGAATTGACACGTGGTCAGGGACAGAAGAGTGTGACTGCGAGTGAGGCAGGTACGGGGATCCAGGAGGTAGTATTACAGGAACCTCAGTCCCTACACTTTTCTAATAGATTTGAGGTTCTTGCAACCCTTGTGGACAAATGCGGGGACTGCAGGTAGGACAAGCAAACTGACCATGGCACAGTGGTACAGGAAGCCACTTTTTATGGGGGAGTGAAAAGGTGGTTGTGGTAGGCGACAGTATAGTTAGGGGGATAGACACTGTTCTCTGCAGCCAGGAGCATGAGTCCCGAAGGCTGCGATGCCTACCCGGTGCCAGGGTTAAGGACATCTCCTCCGGGCTGGAGAGGAACTTGGAGGGGGAGGATCCAGTTGTCGTGGTCCACGTAGGTACCAACAACATAGGTAGGATTAAGAAAAAGGTTCTGCTGAGAGTGTTTGAGCAGCTAGGGACTAAATTAAAAAGCAGAACCACAAAAGCAATAATCTCTGAATTATTACCTGAGCCACGAGCAAATTGGCACAGGGTCAATAGGATCAGGCAGATGAATGCGTGGCTCAAAGATTGGTGTCGGAGAAGTGGGTTTTGATTCGTGGGGCACTGGCACCAATACTGGGGAAAGAGGGAGCTGTTCCGTCGGGACAGACTACACCTGAACTATGCTGGGACCAGAGTTCTAGCGAATCAAATAACTAAGGTGGTAGATAGGGCTTTAAACTAGATAAGGGAGGGTCCTGGTGGGGAAAAATCTAGGATGCTAAAGAGAAAAGACAAAGAAGCAGTGCAGGAAAGTGATTGGGGTAAGGATAACCAGATTGTACGCTCTGTCCCTTCCTGACACAAAGAAAAGTGTGCACTAACAAATAGGGTCCGGGTAAGAAAAAATGGTAATAAGACAAATAGGGCCATAGTACAAAAAAAATGTTAAGATGTCTAAAAATGTTAAAGACAAATATAAAGGCACTGTATCTGAATGCACAAAGTATTTGTAATAAAAGGTAGACGAATTAACAGCGCAAATAGATGTAAATGGATACAATATAATTGCAATTACGGAGACATAGCTGCAGGGTGACCAAGGCTGGGAGCTTAATATCCAAAAGGTATTCAATATTTAGGAAGGACAGGCAAAAAGGAATGAGGTGGGGTGGCATTGTCAGTAAAGAATGAAATCAAAGCAATAGTGAGAAAGGATACTGGCTCAGAAAATCAAGATGTAGAATCAGTCTGGGTGGAGTTAAGAAGCACCAAGGGGCAGAAAACACTGGTGGGAGTTGTCTATTGGCCTCCAAACAATAGTGGTAATGTAGGGGATGGAATCAAACAGGAAATTTGAGATGCATGTAACAAGGGTACTACAGTTAATCATGGGTGACTTTAATCTACATATCGACTGACCAAACCAATTTAGCAATACTGTGGAGGATGAATTCTTGGATGTACACAAGATGGTTTTTTAGACCAGTACATTGAGGAGCCAACTAGGGAACAGGCTATCCTAGATTGGGTATTGTGCAATGAGAAAGGGTTAATTAATATTCTTGTTGTGAGGGGTCCTTTAGGGAAGAGTGACCATAACATGATAGAATTCTTCATTAAGATGAAAAGTGAAGTAGTCCAATCCGAAACTAGGGTCCTAAATCTAAAGAAACTACAAAGGTATGAGGAGCGAGTTGGCTGATAGATTAGGGAGCTTCATTAAAAGGCATGACAGTGAATAGGCAATGGCTAACATTTAAGGAACGAATGCATGAATTTCAACAGTTATACATTCCTTTCTGGTGCAAAAACACAAAAAGGAAAAACGACCCAACCATGGCTAACAAAAGAAATTAAGGATAGTATTAGATCCAGAGAAGTCATATAAAGTTGCCAGAAAAAGTAGCAAGCCTGAGGATTGGGAGCAGTTTAGAATTCAACAAAAAAGGACCAAGAGATTGATTAAGAGGGGAATAATAATGAGTAAACTTGCAAGGAACATAAAAGCCAACTGTAAAAGCTTCTACAAGTATGTAAAAAGAATAAGATCAGTGAAGACAAACGAAGGTCCCTTAGTCAGAAACGGGAGAATTTATAATGGGGAACAAGGAAATGGCAGAGCAATTAAACAAATACTTTGGTTCTGTCTTCACGGAAGAGGACACAAATAACTTCCCAGAAATGCTGGGGAACCAAGGGACTAGTGTGAAGGATGATCTGCATCCCAGAGTACCATAAGAGGTAGCCATGGAAATAGTGGCTGCATTGGTTGTCATCTTCCAAAATTCTATAGATTATGGAACAGTTCCTACAGATTGGAGGGTGGCAAATGTAACCCCACTATTTAAAAAAGGAGGGAGAGAAAACAGGGAACTACAGACCGGTTAGCCTAACATCAGTAGTAGGGAAAATGCTAGAGTCTATTATAAAGGATGTGATAACAGGGCATTTAGAAAATATCAACGAGATTCGACAAAGTCAACATGGATTTATGAAAGGGAAATCATATTTGACAAACCTACTGGAGTTTTTTTTTGAGGAGGCAACTGGTAGGATAAGGGAGAACCAATGGATGTGGTGTATTTGGATTTTCAGAAGGTCTTTGATAAAGTCCCACATAAAAAAGGTTAGTGTGCAAAATTAAAGCACATGGGATTGGGGGTAATATACTGGCATGGATTGAAAATTGGTTAACAGACAGGAAAGAGAGAGTAGGACTAAATTGGTCTTTTTCGGGGTGGCAGGCAGTGACTAGTGGGATACCGCAGGATCAGTGCTTGAGCTCCAGCTAGTCACAATATATATCAATGATTTGGATGAGGGAACCAAATGCAATATTTCCAAGTTTGCTGATGACACAAAACTAGGTGGGATCGTGAGTTGTGAGGAGGATGCGAAGAGGCTTCAAGGCGATTTAGACAAGTTGAGTGAGTGGGCAAATACATGGCAGATGCAGTATAACGTGGATGAATGTGAAGTTATCCACTTCAGAAGGAAAAACAGAAAGGCAGAGTATTATTTAAATGGTGATAGATTGGGAAATGTTGATGTACAAAGGGACCTGGGTGTTCTTATACACCAGTCACTGAAGGCAAACATGCAGGTGCAGCAAGCAGTTAGGAAGGCAAATGGTATGTTGGCCTTCATTGCAAGACGATTTAAGTACAGGAGCAAGAATGTCTTACTGCAGTTATACAGGGCCTTGGTGAGACCACACCTGGAGTATTGTGTGCAGTTTCAGTCTCCTTATCTAAGAAAGGATATACTTTCCATAGAGGGGGTGCAGCAAAGGTTCACCAGACTGATTCCTGGGATAGCAGGACTGTTGTATGAGGAGAAATTGGGTTGACTAGGCCTATATTCACTAGAGTTTAGAAGAATGAGGGGATCTCATTGAAATATATAAAATTCTAACAGGGCTGAACAGACGCAGGGAGGATGTTTCCCCTGGCTGGGGGGTCCAGAACGAGGGGGTCACGGTCTCAGGATACAGGGTAGGACATTTAGGACTGAGATGAGGAGAAATTTCTTCACTGAGGGTGGCGAACATGTGGAATTCTCTACCACAGAAGGCTGTGGAGGCCAAGTCACTGAAAACATTTGAGAGTGCGCTAGATAGATTTCTAGACGTAAAAGGCATCAAGGGGTATGGGGAGAGAGCGGGAATGTAGTATTGAGACAGGATCAGCCATGATCATATTGAATGGCGGAGCGGACTCAAAGGCCTAATGGCCTAGTCCTGCTCCTATCTTCTATGTTTCTTTCTTCACCCCTCTATTAAGCACCTTGGGGTGATTTTCTACATTAAGGGGAATGGGACTAATTGGATAGCTCTTTCAGAAAGCCAGCACAGGCTTCCTCCTGTGCTGTACCTGCTATGATAAAGATGCTACATAAATGTCAGCTGTTGTTGATCATAGTTCTATCTAGGATTGTGAAACTAGAAGACTCAATCAAATGTGGATGGTCCCATATTGGACCAAAGGAGTTAACAGTTGAGAAGCTGCACTGTAATGATGCTTTTCCCAATGTTTTTCACATGCTTGTAAATATATTTACCGAATATACACCAGTGATAACTACAGGCAAATACTACACCAATGTCCCTAGTGCAGTTCCAACAGGCTGGTAACTTGGATCCTTTTTATAGTGCAGTTACTGGAATGCCAGCTCGCCAATGGACATATGGCTCAATGTAACATCAGCACAGATATCCAGTAATTGCAAATGTGCACCCCTGCAATTCAGTGAATGCAGAATGTGGCGAACATACGATCAACTCCTGCAGATGTTGGGCAAGGGTGATCAACTGGATTAAATTAGACATTTTACATTTAAAATAGATTTACTGTCGTTTTCAAATGAAAGAATTGACCCAATCGTGCAACAGGACTGCATTTTGGAAGAGAGATTCCAACTGGTGCTGAAGACTATGACTAGATTAATGGTGCAGCTATCTGCTCCAATTCAGCTAAAATTTTTTTCAAACTTTCAACCAGCTAACAAAGGGAACAGGGGTCGACAGCAGATGCATATCCTGCAATGAACTAGCTAATTAGGCTCGTGGGAATCAAACTTGGTATCACTTGAGAAACAAATGTTGAAAAGATATTGAATGATCATAAATAGAAGATAACCTGCATCAATTTGGGAGCTTACTGGAGAGAACAGGCATAAAACTAAGAAGTTCACTAGTGTAAGTCAATGTACAGTATTTGATTACTGATAATGCAGTCACTAACTCATGTAACAGCATTTTCTCCAGTCTACAAGGCAAACGTATTGTCTTTATTCAATAGAATAATTCTCAAAAGTACAATATATTTAAAAAATTTAAAACTACAAGTAGATCAGCTACGTTGTCCCTTAAACAGTCCAGGTACTATGCGGGGAATGACGCAGTCAAAATTGTGCATCATATCTTAAGCACACTCTGCCCTGTGGACACTTTCTACTCCCACATCAGACCTGTGCCAGATGTACAAGGATGGACGACTTCACGATAAATTCACTAAGACACGCAAATGACAGGCTCCCAAACATTAATGTTTCAAGCTACAAACAGGACAGTAATAGCAGGGATTTTACCCCAGGGAAGGGTTCTTCCAGAACCCAGCAGGGAGTGCTGCTGCATCAAGAACAACTGAAACTCCTAAAATGCTGTGCACACAATATGACCCTGACAAAAGGGAACTAGTCCCTACACGTCATGTTAATAAATCTGACAGCCCATAACCACATCTCAAATTGTCTTACATAACATTACACTATAAAGGAAAATAAATCGTACTTAGAATCATAGGATGGTTACAGCATGAAAGGAGGCCATTCAGCCCATCAAGTCCGTGCAGGCTCTATGCACAAGTAATCCCGCTGGTCCCACTCCCTGCCCTATCCCCGCAGCCCTGCAATTTTTTTTCCTTTCAAGTACTTATCCAGTTCCCTTTTAAAGGCCACGATTGAATCTGCCTCCACCACCCCCTCGGGCAGTGCATTCCAGATCCTAACTACTCGCTGTATAAAAAAGATTTTCCTCATGTGACCTTTGGTTCTTTTGCCAATCATCTTACATCTATGTCCTCTGGTCCTTGACCCTTCCGCCAATGGGAACAGTTTCCCTCTATCTACTCTGTCTAGACCCTTCATGATTTTGAATACCTCTATCAAATCTCCTCTCAATCTTCTCTGTTCCAAGGAGAACAACCCCAGCTTCTCCAGTCTATCCACATAGCTAAAGTCCCTCATTCCTGGAATCATTCTAGTAAATCTCTTCTGCACCCTCTCTAAGGCCTTCACAGCTTTCCAAAGTGCAGTACTTAGGTCTTCAATGTGGTGCCAATGTGCTTCCTGAGCAAAAGGGAATTGGATGTTATACGGAAAGAAAAAATTTGCAGGGCTATGGAACTAACTGGATAGCTCTTTCAAAGAACCGTCACAGACACAATGAGCCAAATGGCCTCCTTCTGTGATATATCATTCATCACTTCACCAGTGAGAGTCCTGTAACTAGTAGTACTGCACCCAAGCATTACACAACTCCAAGTGCCATTCTCCAGATTTGGAATGACAAAATCTAGGATCAAAGCCACTGACTTGCATTTTTCACAGGAAAATGGATAGAATCCCAGAATGAAACCCCCAGAACAACAGAAAGAATCCTGGAAATCCCAGAAACTCATGTAATAAAAACTATGCAGGCACCATAAGTGACCGTAAGGCAGGATGTTTTGCCACATAGCAAGTGGACATGGTGTAAAAGTTTCACACAACTACAATTATGTGTTACTAAAATCGAAGTGGCAACATTGGAAGGGTTCAACAGGTCCTGTGAATACTGATCTGAAACAAGAGGCATCAGCTTTTCCAGGAATTAATAAAGCACAATGTAGCAATCCCACATAAAAACCCATTTGGTTTGGGTATGTGTGGCATGTTGACTCAGACACCAATAACACTGCTATACACGTGCTCTGCTGTACTATCGAGCAGCAGATAAAAAGGGAACTTTGAGTACGGCTAAATTGCTGGTTCAGCATCCTACACTCACATAAAATGATTATACTTAATAGACAGCAGCTTATTTAATGCAGCCATTGTCTACATCATATGGAGCAAACCAAAAGCCATTAAGTACAGACTGTTTGGAACAGGATCTAAACAACCAGATCCAAGTTCTGCACCATGCTCCTGCCAGCTGGCTTATGACAGGTCAACCAATCTTAAGCTTGGCTCAACTAAACAAAGAATAATGGCTACCTTGGAGAAGGTTACAAACTTGTGATCCAGATTGAGGGGTCAGGTGACATTCATAAACCAGGAGATCAGAGCGCAGTCTGTTTATAAAAGGTCAACGGAACACTGCATTACAGTTTCAAAATATAGAACGTCCAATCCTATGGAGATACCCAGGGTCCCATCGTGTGATGGCCCGCACCACCAGATCCTACGACACATCTGCAACAATTTATTCATAATACATTTATTTTCTCTCATTTACCTCTTTGTCCTCCCTGCACACCCACCACTGCCAGCTTTAAGCACATTTAAGTAACTTCTTCCCAGACTAAGCGGAGCTGATTTGTCCGATGATTCTCCTTCACTGTGAGCGAGTACTTCGCCTCCACTAGATATTGTTAGAGTTACAATCAAGAGCTCTTTGTTTGCAAATCACAGCTATAAACTTCTTGTTTCACACGATTGTGCACTGGACAGCTAATATAAACCACCAGACATGCAATACACAATTTAATGCAAAATGTTCTTCCTCGTAGAGAATTAAATCAGACTTGCCAGAAAGATTCCCAGAAACACCATCATAACAGCTACTTTGACAATTTTCCATCAACTCTCTCATTAAGTCAGCTTTTACACTCTCACTCCCTCAATCTTTGCAAAATTAGATGGCTAGAAGGCAACTAAAAGCCGATAACCTAATCTCCAGATTCAGGAGGCATTTCGAAACCATCAGAGCTTCACACTTGCGCTTGTGACCACATCGAAACCCTTTGACTTCCAGCAACCAACTCCCTATCAGTTTACAGGTTGCTGTTTAAATAATTACTTTTGTGGGCTCTGACTTATCAAGGAACAATGTGCAGTGGATTATAGGGACTTACTTGAAATACTCAAACACTTTCCAAACAGTGGAAGTAAGGCTTAAAGGTCTATAATATGAAGGCTCATCCCTTGCCTCTTTTTTGATGACATTTGCTGCATAGCTTCAAGGTTAAAAATTCAGCTACAAAGTTCCATCCCACTTCACCCCAACTCATAATTTCAGCTTTAATTACCTCACCTCAATGACAAACATTAGATGTTCAAATCATGATTCTGTCCAACAATTTATAATGTTGTGGAAGGAAAATAAATCAGTAACCTTGTTGTGGGTCCTGATGTCTTCTAAATTACACTAATCTGTACAGGTTATCCAACTCATCCATACACAAATACCAACCCATCTCCTACTCAAAGCAGCACACAGTACTCCACATCTTTCTACCTCAGTGGCTGATCACGAGACATCAGCCACCAAACAGGTTTAATGGGAAACTGAACTAACCTGAGATAGCCAATGTAACTGCTTTATATTATAATGTATACCACAGATGTGCATGATATCGTGAGATACATATATAAACGTACACATGGAACACATTAATTTTTTTTTAAATTCGTTCATTGAATGTGGGTGCCACTGCCAAGGCCAGTATTTATTGTCCATCCCTAATTGCCCTCGAGAAGGTGGTGGTGAGCCGCCTTCTTGAACCGCTGCAGTCCGTGTGGTGAAGTTTTTCCCAGTGTTGTTAGGAAGGGAGTTCCAGGATTTTGACCCAGCAATGATGAAGGAACAACGATATATTTCCAAGTCGGAATAGTGTGTGACTTGGAGGGGAACGTGCAGGTGGTGTTGTTCCCATGTGCCTGCTGCTCTTGTCTTCTAGGTGATAGAGGTCGCGGGTTTGGGAGGTGCTGTCGAAGAGCCTTGGCGAGTTGCTGCAGTGCATCCTGTGGATGGTACACACTGCAGCCACAGTGCACCAGTGGTGAAGGGAGTGAATGTTTAGGGTGGTGGATGGGGTGCCAATCAAGCGGGCTACTTTGTCCTGGATGGTGTCGAGCTTCTTGAGTGTTGTTGGAGCTGCACTCATCCAGAATATTCCATCACACTCCTGACTTGTGCCTTGTAGATGGTGGAAAAGCTTTGGGGAGATGGTGGCAAACGCTTCAGCCTTGTCTTTTGCACTCATGTGCTGGACTCCGCCATCATTGAGGATGGGGATGTTTGCAGAGCCTTCTCCTCCAGTTAGTTGTTTACTTGTCCACCACCATTCACGACTGAATGTGGCAGGACTGCAGAGCTTTGATCTGATCCGTTGGTTGTGGAATCGCTTAGCTCTGTCTATAGCATGTTGCTTCCGCTGTTTAGCATGCATGTAGTCCTGTGATGTAGCTTCACCAGGTTGGCTCCTCATTTTTAGGTATGCCTGGTGCTGCTCCTGGCATGCTCTTCTACACTCCTCGTTGAACCAGGGTTGATCCCCTGGCTTGTTGGTAATGGTAGAGTGAGGAATATGCCGGGCCATGGAGTTACAGATTGGGTTGGAATACAATTCTGCTGCTGCTGATGGCCCACAGCGCCTCATGGATGCCCAGTTTTGAGCTGCTAAATCTGTTCTGAATCTATCCCATTTAGCACAGTGATAGTGCCACACAACACATTGGATGGTGTCCTCAGTGCAAAGACGGGACTTCGTCTCCACAAGGACTGTGCAGTGATCACTCCTACCAATACTGTCATGGACAGATGCATCTGTGACAGGTAGATTGGTGAGGACGAGGTCAAGTAAGTTTTTCCCCTCGTGTTGGTTCACTCACCACTTGCCGCAGGCTCAGTCTGGCAGCTATGTCCTTCAGGACTCGGCTAGCTCAGTCAGTAGTGGTGCTACCGAGCCACTTTTGGTGATGGACATTGAAGCCCCCCACTCAGAGTACATTCTGTGCCCTTGCTACCCTCAGTGATTCATCAGTTCAGGGAGGGCAGTAGGTGGAAATCAGAAGGTTTCCTTGCCCATGTTTGACCTGATGCCATGAGATTTCGTGGGGTCTGGAATCAATGTTGAGGACTCCCAGGGCCACTCCCTCCTGACTGTATATCACTGTACCACCACCTCTGGTGGGTCTGTTTTGTCGTTGGGAGAGGACATACCCAGGGATGGTGATGGAAGAGTCTGGGATGTTGGTTGAAAGGTATGATTCTGTGAGTATGGCTATGTCAGGCTGTTGCTGGACTAGTCTGTGGGACAGCTCTCCCAATTTTGGCACAAGTCCCCAGATGTTAGTGAGGAGGACTCTGCAGGGTCGACTGGACTTGGTTTGCCTTTGTCGTGTCCGATGCCAGATGGACCACCTGGCTTTATTCTTATTATGACTTTTTGTAGTGAGACTGTACAACTGAGTGGCTTGCTAGGCCATTTCAAAGGGCGATTAAGAATCAACCACATTACTGTGGGTCTGGAGTCACATATGGGCCAGACTGGGCAAGGACAGCAAGTTTCCTTCCCTAAAGGACATTACTGAACCAGATGGGTTTTAATTATGAATGTATTGTCTACATATAGCAGTATATGAATATGATGCACATTATATTTCCAATATACACATAGCTAAGTGTAATGTATGCATCAGCCATAAACAGATACAAATATACACTTGTACCTTTAGCTACATATTTATATCTATGTAATACGTATAATCATCTACATACCAACTGGAGCTACAATGAACAGGATACACCATTTGTCACAGACCAATCTATACAGGTGGACTTAGCTGGGGATAAAGCTTGATGGTCAATGTTAGCTGTGCTCCATTATAAATGCTGAATTAAAATTACTTCGAAAAAACATTCCATCAACTCTCTTTCCTCCCCCCCACCATCTTCACTCACTCCCTCCCTCTTGAAGGTGTTGACTTGTTGCTGGGTACAGTTCAACAGGCTTCCAGTACTTCATCCAAGTGCTCATTATTGATGTGCACAGCCCTGACATTGTGCATCAGCAGGTTATTTGATTATGGAGTAATCAAAGCCAAGTCCAATCCAGTCTTTACCCAATGTTCATACACATGCTTCCAGTACAGGCTGCTAGTGTTCCAAGGGAGCATCTCCACCCGATATTCCCTCCCTAACTAAGGGTTAGTGAATCCAGCTGCTGTGCCATTACTGCTGGCTGAGATCAGCTAACTCAGCATAGAAAGGACTACCCTGGTCTGTTCTGCTCAGTTAATGTATAAAACTCACTCAGCCACTTGGGTAGCCTAGGCAACTTTTTTTTTTAAATTCATCATCTCAATCAGCACAATGCAGCTGATCTTGACAATCAAGTGGAGGATAAGAAAAGCTGTTTGATTAAAATCTCCCTCTGCTTCTCAACTTTTACTTAAAAGGGTAAATTTCAATGCAGCAGCATTTACAATACAACTCAGCTGAAAGTGACCATCAACCAACAAGTCAGTGGAATAAGAGGCTGGGATTTAACTATGGCAGTGGTTTAAATGTATATTATTTGTTTAACCACAAGGTTTAGCAGCCAGGCAACTTGCTCTAAATTTGGTGGTTTTAAAAAAAGCCTGAATAGTGGGTGATCAAGTTAACAGGATATAATTTAAATTAGCATAATGGATTTCTGAACAGAATATTTTTTTAATGTTCTATTCAGGTTGGGATGCAAGGTGCAAGATTACTCATCCAGTAACAACCACTACACGATCATAACTCCAAAGCACGACAAGTTTACATAGGCAGTTTCCATTATAAATGTGGGCATAGAAATTTATAATGGAAATATAAAAGACAGAATACGTCACCTTAAATGAAAACAGGGACTAAATTATATCCGTGCGAACTGGTCCAAATTTCTCTCACCCACTAACCCTACTTCACCTGAAAACTGCACTTGGCCTTGATCCCTGCGTACAATGCCACAGATCATCGACAGTACGAAATACAAGACACTATATTCACAACTATAAAATAGAAAATTGACACATATACTGCACACATGCATGGCTTCATTAACATAACATTCACACATTTATAAAAGCTGTCAGATCATAAAAAGCAATCTGGATCACCCTTTCTGGGAAGGGAACCTGCCCAGTCTGGCCTACACAGGATTCTACATAGTTGACATTTGATACCCTCTGAAGTCACATAGCAAGTCACTCAGTGATACAAACAATTGTTACTCAAGGAGACCCACCACCATGATCATCTTCGCTGGGCAACTAGGTATGAGCAATAAATGTAGTCTTATTCGTTTTGCCCAAACCCAAGAACAAATATTTAAATCAAAAAAGGATAAAAATTGCATTTACACAAATATGGTGTTATTAACATATTACTTTCACATTTATAAAAAGGTAAATGTTAAAATGATCACAGTGTACACATACTTTGTTATATTAATGTAACAGTTTGCACTTATATAGGGGCTTTAACTTAGTAAAACATCCCAAGGCACTTCACAGGAGTGTAATCAGGCAAAAATTGACACAGACAGAGGAGTCAATAGGACAGGTGATCAAATGTTTGGTCAAAGAGGTGGGTTTTAAGGAAGGTTTAAAAGGAGGAGAGAGAGGCAGAGAAGTTTAGGGAGGGAATTCCAGAGCTTGGGGAACAGACGGCTGAAGGCACGGCTGCCAATGGTGGGACGAAGGGAGTGGGGATGCACAAGAAGCCAGAATTGGAGGAACGCAGAGTTTTCGATGGGTTGTCAGGCTGGAGGAGGTTACAGAGATAGGGAGGGTGAGGCCGTGGGGGGATTTGAACACAAGGATGAGAATTTTAAAAGAGGCGTTGCTGGACCGGGAGCCAATGTAGCGCCTTGTAGTTATGTACCAGTCAATCTCCTGTGGCGTTGTACGCAGGGAGTCAAGGCCTACTGTAGTCTTCAGGTGAATTTGTAAAAAAAAGTGTTACCAATGCTAGAGCCACACACACACTTGGTGTATTAACATGATAGACGCAATGTCTATAAATGACACCCTGCAGATCCACACCTGTACCATGACCCTCAGTCAGTCAGTAATGTGCAGCTGTCAGTGTGACCAGGGCAGCGGGGCCTGTGCCAGCCTTGGGTGGCTAGGCCAATCACAGGGGGCGGGACTGATATACTAACACTCGCCGAGTACAATAGACACACTCACCTGGCCGATTCGACCCACCACAGCCGAGTAAGCGAGAGCAGCGGGTCCGAGTGTGTGCGTGGCCGGCGGCGGCGGCGGCTGGCGGGGCGACGAGTCCTCTTCCAAGCCCATGGCGAGGGAGTGAAAGTTTGTCCGGTATTTAAAAAGAGGGGAGGTGGGAGAAGCTGCACTGATTGACGGAGAGGGAGGAGGCCCGGGCCGCTGTCAGGGCCTCGGCATCATATCGCCGTGTAAATCCGGACCGCACCGGATCGGCTCGGCTCCAGCCGGCGCTCGAGCAACTTCCGGCCTTAATACACGTCAACAGAAAGATCGCGTGCCCGCGTCGCACAGGAAACAACGCGTGCCGCCAACAAGCGCGAGCAAACGGAGCGGACGCTAAAGGGACTACTAACCAGCGCCACCTCTCGGCAGCGCAGCTTTGGATGACAACTTGCATTTATATAGGTACTGTCAGGTGCTTTCCAAAACTTTTTAAAAATTATATATCATCTCAAAGGAACGCAATGATTGATTTTTTAAAAAATTATTATTCATCCTCCTTCAGTTTTCTCCCCTCCTCAGCAACAACTCATGCTGGGTTAGAGCTTCATGAGCATCAGTTTCCACCCCCCCTAGCCAATATCTCACCCAAGTTGCCATTCTTCACGTCATTATGCGTCGACAGGCTATTCAACCACAGAGGGCATCACAGCCAAATGCAACCGTGGCCTCACCTAACGTCCACAAACCTTCCATTAGAGGGTCAATGGACAACAATCAAGAATGGCAAATCTGGCTGATTTTAACTCCCGCTAGTCCGCGAGCACAGAGGCCACTGTCGTTGCCCCATGTGATCCCAGCGGCGATCAGCTTCCAGCATAGAATCAGCAACTCTCCTAATCTGTAACACACCAGATGGTGCCATTCCCCACTGAGCCACCAGGGGAGCCCTAATTTAATTTTAAAAAGCTACAATCTTCTCTTCCATTATTGTTTGACGTTCGTTTTTATATGGAGTGGCATAATGGAGCCACCAAGTGTTAGTTCACACAATGACACCCACAATTGTCCACACAGGGAGATCCCGGTCACAATGCCACACATCATGGGAAAGATGCAAAGAGGAGAATGGGCACCACCCCACACACAAGGCTGGGGGGGGGGGGGGGGGGAGAAATCAGAGGGATCAGCTGCATCCCTCCCAGCACCTGATTATGCAGCAGCATAGGTATGGCCCATCAACACACACTGTCCAAGGTTCACACATTAAGAATTGCGACGTGATCAAAGCATCAAAAAGGCTTCCATGGAACCACAGCACCTCAAGAGGGGGAGGGAACTAGCTGGATTGGGGCAAAGAACCAAAGTACTTACAGATTCTAGGAGTAATTTAACGACAGGCCACACATTGTCCTTGATCTGCAGAACGACACCATCCAGCACTGTGATAATCCACGGCAGCCACAGGCCTTCCTGCAGCCGACTCCTGTCCATCGTCACACTATTGCCTGGAGCGGAGGGGGTCCCTGGGTTTGTTTCAGAACACAAACGATAAAAGTATTAATTCATCACTAACAGTGAATGTTACACTCACACAAGCAACGTTAGGAATATTCTCGTTTCTGGCTTAGTATTTTTAAAATAAAAACCCAGCTGTTACACAATTTCCCTTTCCTCTTATCCTCTTCCATGGTCAGTGACTAGAAACTGCCTGAAGTTGGCCTGGAGTAACTGGACCTTTAATTTTCCTCTCACCCTGTGGGGAAGCTGCTGATCTCAGCTCAATGTCACCCCTTCGTGATGGGCCTGAGAGACTAAACTCACCGCGTCAATGAGCCCCTATCCTGGGACTTGGGGACACAGAGCCAACCTGCAGTCCTTTTCAAATATCTCTCCACTGGATGGGCTGCATAGTCTCCTCGTGCTGTAAACCTCTTTGATTCTATGGATTCCTCTGCAGACAACTGTGTACATTTACTTGCTGCAGCAACAAGAGACCAGTCATGTTAGAGAGTGGGAAGGAGGGGGGGAATCCTCTCAGTGGAGAGACCCGGGGGGGGGGGGGGGGGGGGCAAGGGGGGCCCGTCACGGCAATAGGGGCGGGGCGATGCCAACAACAACCTGTAATGGCAAAGGCGGGGGGGGGGGGAAAAAAGAGAAATGCTAGAGTGACATAAGTGGGTGGATTCCAACAGAGTGGCGTGAACCAGATGGACTGATGAGACAAGGGAGGCAGCAGCTTGTGGGTTTGAGCCCACTCCGAGATTTGAGCACATATTCTAGGCGGACTCTCCAGTGCAGTACTGAGGGAGTGCTGAGGCATAGGAGCTACTATCCATTGGATAAGGCTTGATCGGAGAGCCTACGTGCCTGTTCCGAGCGGACACCAAAGATCCCATGACACTCTTTGGAGAAGAGCAGGCAGATGTCCCATTGTCCTGCCCAACATTCCTACTTCAACCAACAATGTCAAAAATCACATTAACTGGTTATTTGTCTCATTTGCTGTTGGTGGAACCTTGTTGTGCACAGAATGGCAGCCACCTTCATAGAATCATAGAAGTTACAACATGGAAACAGGCCCTTCGGCCCAACATGTCCATGTCGCCCAGTTTATACCACTAAGCTAGTCCCAATTGCCTGCACTTGGCCCATATCCCTCTATACCCATCTTACCCATGTCACTGTCCAAATGCTTTTTAAAAGACAAAATTGTACCCGCCTCCACTACTGCCTCTGGCAGCTCGTTCCAGACACTCACCACCCTTTGAGTGAAAAAATTGCCCCTCTGGACCCTTTTGTATCTCTCCCCTCTCACCTTAAATCTATGCACCCTCGTTATAGACTCCCCTACCTTTGGGAAAAGATTTTGACTATCGACCTTATCTATGCCCCTCATTATTTTATAGACTTCGATAAGATCACCCCTTAACCTCCTGCTCTCCAGGGAAAAAAGTCCCAGTCTGTCTAACCTCTCCCTGTAAGTCAAACCATCAAGTCCCGGTAGCATCCTAGTAAATCTTTTCTGCACTCTTTCTAGTTTAATAATATCCTTTCTATAATAGGGTGACCAGAACTGTACACAGTACTCCAAGTGTGGCCTCACCAATGCCCTGTACAACTTCAACAAGACATCCCAACTCCTGCATTCAATGTTCTGACCAATGAAACCAAGCATGCCGAATGCCTTCTTCACCACCCTATCCACCTGTGACTCCACTTTCAAGGAGCTATGAATCTGTACTCCCAGATCTCTTTGTTCTATAACTCTCCCCAACGCCCTACCATTAACGGAGTAGGTCCTGGCCCGATTCGATCTACCAAAATGCATCACCTCACATTTATCTAAATTAAACTCCATCTGCCATTCATCGGCCCACTGGCCCAATTTATCAAGATCCCGTTGCAATCCTGGATAACCTTCTTCACTGTCCACAATGCCACCAATCTTGGTGTCATCTGCAAACTTACTAACCATGCCTCCTAAATTCTCATCCAAATCATTAATATAAATAACAAATAACAGCGGACCCAGCACCGATCCCTGAGGCACACCGCTGGACACAGGCATCCAGTTTGAAAAACAACCCTCTACAACCACCCTCTGTCTTCTGTCGTCAAGCCAATTTTGTATCCAATTGGCTACCTCACCTTGGATCCCATGAGATTTAACCTTATGTAACAACCTTCGCCTACATAACTGACGGCATTTTCAAGAAGTTCATTTTTGGTGAAACACTTTGGCACTATGATTTCTGAGAGAGGTGATGATATGCTATATAAACACAAGCTCTTTTTTTTTCCCCACCCACTCCAAGCCAGAGTTTTTTTTTAAATGCCTTTTCTTTAAAATGAGAAACCTAAGTGAAGGGCAAAAGACCATTATATCAGAGTCAATTTAAATGAGGAAGTAGTGATTGGACGACGACAAATTTGGGTTTTAAAAGCCTGTATCTTGTAGAAGGAAGACTACAAGAGGGAGGGGTCAGGAGTTCCACAATTTTGAGACTCTGGGAAAGAACGAGTTAAGAATATTGAAAATGAGTCTCCATCCAAACACAGGATTTTTATACAACTTATGCACATTTTACCATCTGCTGAAGGCTTTTCTCAATTGCAACAAGCAGTTACTTTTCACTCACTTATCTCCACCTCCAAATGGCCCAATTCAGCACCTTCCTCTGCTGTGGCCTGGGCTGTAACTTCCTCCTCCTGTTGCTGCTCCTTCAGTGAACCCTCCTCTACGGTGTCTGTTCCGTCAGAATGTGCCACGCTCTCTGCAAAAGACACAACAGGAGCTTCCTTCTGCGGCTCCTCTCTACTCTCTCTCGTGTTCAGAAGGGGTGGTTTTCTCCCAACCTCCTCCTCTGCTCTCTCCCCGACGTTTGGGGATGGTGCTTCTCTCTTGCGCTCTTTGCCATTCCTCTGTCCCGTCTCTTGAGGTGCTGCATTCTCTGTAAAGTTCAGGGCCAGAGGTCCTTTCTGGGCCTCTTCTGTGCTCCCTGTAACATTTGGAGGAGGTGGTGTTTCTGCTGCTTCTTCACCACCCTCCATTTCCTCCCACTTTCTCTTTGGATGTCCTGCAATCTCTGTAAAATTGAGGGAAGATGGTTTTCTTGCTGCTTCCTCCTCCCTCTCTTGAGGTGCCGCACTTTCTGAAATGTTCACAGAAGGACGTTCTTTCGGAGTCTCTTTTGCACTCTCTGCAGAAGCCAGTCCTCTCGCTGTCTCTTCACCTTCCTTTCTCTCTTGATATGCTGCCTTCTCTGTAAGGTTTCCAGATTGCATCCTTCCGTGGGGCTCTTCGCCTCCGTCTTGCTCCTGGTCTCTCTCGGAACGTGCTGCGTCCTCCGTGAAGTTCTCAAAAGGCAATCCTCTCGTTGGCTGCTCATTCTTCTCCTCCTCCTCCCCCCTCACTTCCTTCTCTTCTTCTTCTTGTGCTTCTGTGGTGTCCCTCTCTTGCTCTTTCTGCTTGCTGTGGTCCAATGATGCTACAGAGAAAAAAAATTAGCGAAGATGTTTTCTTTAAAGTTAACCAATAAAATTTCTCTACCCTGAAGGAAGCCATTCTTACTGAGGTACATTTCCATCAACATTGGCTGTGTTCCATTATCTCACCATATAATCATTCTTTATCTGTATGTCCAGACAGACTACCAATGAACCACTAGAAGCATCATGGCTAAAATCAATGCTTTCCCACAATTCATCAAAAGGGGGAACCCTACTGGTTTCCCCCCCTCCCCCTTCTCAATCCAGAGATGCTCAGGTCATTGTAATCTATTCTGATCTCAAATGAAACACCTAAATCTCCTCCATTGCCTCCAAGAAACTCGGTTTCCCCTTAACAACTTTTAACTCAGTTTAAAAATCTAATTCTGCTCAGGGCTTGACAACTGCTCCATTTACTGGGCAGGCTCATCCAGCGCCTCCCTCACACTCATTGGACAAGATAAAGCTCGTTGTCTGCTGGCCAATTCTCTCACCTCTAGCCTCCACACGTTCTCATCTTTCTCTATGCTGTGGAACTCCTTAACTTGCTCAAACTTCCCTTTCCCCTACAATCTTTAGGCTCTTAAGGCCCAAACTTGGTATCAACTAACCACAACTTCCTGTTCTATCTTGGTCTTCTCTCCTACTCTTTTCAACCTTGGTGTCCTGCACACTGGATCTTCACACTTCCCTTTGATTCCTCATTTTTAAATAAATGCCCGGCAACACTACCAATCTGACCGAGATCAACTAACTCAGCACAAACCAGAGTCAGGTCCTGGGGCATTACTGGGCTGAATGCCACTGAGCTATCATGACTGCTTAATCAATAATATCTATATTTTTTGGCTTTTTTTTTGCCAACTGTCTCTCTTTACTCATGCTGGTCTAAAGTTCCATAAACACCGTCAGTACTCATTTAGTTGTTCTTCATTTGTGAACACAAGACGGAGTGTTGAGAGACCCATCAGGAGAGAGGGAATTTTGTCTGAAGCTTCCCCATCCTGAGGGCCCGGAAGCCAAGTTTAACCCCCTGCTGAAATCTACTAACGAAGCACAGAGCAGTAGGCCATATGGTTCAGTCCCACAGCACACAGTACATTTACTGCCATCAGGGGAGCCTCTTAACTGCATTGCAATATTTACACGTGGAACTTACAGTTTACAGTGAAAAACAAAAGGAAGGTGGCACAGCGAGTCAGTGTATGGTGCAGATGGGTTCAGGCCCTGTGCAGCAAACACCCAAACTTGGTCATGGAGGGGGGGGGGGGGGGTGGAAAAGAGATAATCACCAGATAGAGGCCACAGATTTACCAAATCATACCGACCAGGGGACGATCGCAGGTTCAGCCCCTGGTTTGTGCTCAGGTAGACAGACAATCTCCAGGGTGGATCAGGGTTCCCTACTCCCAATGGCTCATTGGGTAGCATTCTCACCATGGGTCAGAAAGCTGTGGGTTCAAGCCCCACGTGGGATTTGAGCTCATCATCCAGGTTGGCACTCCAGTGCAGTACGGAGGAAGTGCTTTCGCTCAGATGAGGCCCTGCCTACCTGTGGTTGTACAGAGCTGGTGGCACAATTCAAACAAGAGCACAGGTAAATCAAAAACAAGTGAGTCACCTGATACTATTTTGCACCTTCAAGTGGCTGGTAACAAAGAACTATGTATAGAGTGAGGGAGCAGGTGTGCTGCCTGTATTCTCAGCTGGGAAAGCACAGACAGAGAGAGAGAGAGAACTGAGGGAAAGCAAATAACTTGTCACCGTCATCAATGGGATTTCAGTAAACTACTGAGTTGAAATGGAGTTCAATGTGGAGGAGTATGAGGTCATCCACCTCAGGTCAGAGAAAGACAAATCCGATTATTTTCTTAATGATGAGAGACTAAGAACTGCGGAGGTGCAACGAGATTTGGGTGTCCAGGTACACAAACCACTAAAAGCTGATGGACAAAAAGTAATCAAAAAGACTAATGGAATATTGGACTTTATCACAAGGGGGTCGGAATACAAAATTGACAAAGTTATGCATCAGTTGTACAAAGCCTTGGACAGGCCCCATCGGGAGACTGCGTTCAGTTTTGGGCACTGCACCTCAGGAAGGATATATTGGCATTGGAAGGGGTACAGTGCGTGTGCGTCAGAACGATATTGGGGCTTAAAGGGTTAAATTATGAAGGCAGGTTGTATATACTTTGCTTGTATTCCCTAGAGTTTAGAAGGTAGAGGAATGATCTAATTGAGGTGTTTAAAATGATAAAAGGAATTCGATAGGGTTGATAGAGAAACTATTTCCTCTGGTGGGGGAATCCCCAGAACAAGAGGGTGTATTCAGAAGTGAAATCAGGAAGCACTTTTTCACACAAAGGGGAGTGGAAGTCTGGAACTGGCTCCCCCAAAAGGCTGTTGCTTACTGGATCAATTGAAATTTTTAAGATTGACTTTGATGGGTAAGGGTATCGAGGGATATGGAACAACAGCAGGTAAATGGAGTTGAGGTACAGATCAGCCATGATCTAACTGAATGGTGGAACAGGTTGGAGGGGCTGAATGGCCTACTTCTGTTCCTATGTTCAGGACTGTATGAGTAATAATGCACTATGTCACATAGTAGAATGTGGATCACAGCCACGATTACCTAGTGAGTTTCCTATCTCAGCTATGTCACACCCACACTCAGCTATACAGTGACGCAGAATAAATCTGGGAAGAATTCTCGTCATCCGTCTCAAGCAGGGATGGTGCACGACACAGGGAGTCCTATAGGAAGAGGTTAAAGATAATAAAGTTACTTTTCAAACGATATATTGTGGTAGCACAGAGTGATGGAACTTGAATTTGCACCTGCAAACTCCCCTGCAACAGTGCTCCCAAGTTCAGCTGTGTGTGTGGGGGGGAAAGTACCAAAAGGAGATCAAGTCCTTTCCCATGGTGGTGGTACAAGGTAAAGGGAAGGAGATGGGTATACAAGTTGGGAAGGCGGGGGGGTGTCACTGATGGCCCATATTTGCACACCTCCTCTGTTAAAGACAGTGCAGGATCTAGGAAATCCAAGGGAAGAGAAAAAGGGGAGGGTGGGGAGTGTGAATAAAATAACATTTTTTTTTAAAAAAACACACACACATGTCCTTCATCAAAAAATATTAAATATCAAACTCCTACCATGGGGTAAATGTTTGCTTTCCTGTGGTAATTTCACTCCAATAGCAAGTGCAGCAGCGTCCCTGCTGGCCGAGTATTTCACTCTTATTTGAAATACAAGTTCCTGGAGATCACTCAAGAGCACTGTTTCTTCATCATACGTTTGTGAATTCTCCTCAATCTTCCAGTGGTTTTCTTCAGCTCTTTCATCCAACATACTCTCCACCATATCAAGAATCGTCATCTCGGACTTCTCCAATATGTAGTCAAGAACGTTTTCAACATCCTCCTGGTTGGCTCTGGATAACTTGGCAAGCCTTAGTTCCTCTTCAAAATCATGGAGCACAGCTTCTAGTTCTAGAACTTGCCGTGGACCAAGATACCTATGCAAGCGTTCAATGTTCTCTTCATCAAAGTAGCCTTTCAAAATAGTGAGTTGTTCCACTGCCTCACTGTACTTTGGACCTACAGTCATTTTCCTTCCATCTTCTGATCTGATATCTTTTTTTTGATCCACAGGTTCTTCAGCCTCCTTGTTTTCTTCAACTTCAGATGGGTTTGATGTATTTTCACTATTTGAGTACGTCTCAGACCACCTGCCCTCATCCACTGCTCTCTCTTCAGTTTTGTGACCCTTGCCCTCATCGAATTTGCCTGCTTCCTTCTGAAGCACCTCTGAAAGATGTTTCAGACGCTGAGACTGGCCTTCACTTTCCGTGTCAAGACCATTCTCATCCACTGGCCCGGGGTAGGGTTGTTCCGATTTTTTCGGACTTTCAGTCTTATTTAGCTGTCCTTGAATGTTCTGAGCAAGCTCGCCGTGTTCTTCTACTTCATGGTCCTGTTCTACAACTGTTTCCTTAAACCCATTTGTAGTGGATTCTCCTCGGTCTTCTTGATCCTCCAGCCCCACAGTATTCCTTTCCTCCAAGTTCACACTTTCAACATCTAACTCTTGATCATCGTAAGATCCCTCTTCATCATCAGTGACATTGGAATCACTTATTCTTGCCATTCTGGCTTCTGCAGCATTTTCATCTTCTAACAACTCTTCTGGCCGATCAGCATCGTAGGGTTCTTCAGGAACGTCAAAGTCTTTATCATCCATTGCTTCCTGGAATTTTTCTGAAAAATTATCTCCAAACAGTTTTGAATTACTATCCAAAGATGCATCTATATCTCTCCAATCATTCTTTACCAAGTCATACTCTTTAAGTCCTTCATGGTCTTTTTTTACTGTTTTACGGTCCTGTAAATTTTCACCATTTGCACTGAAGCTCGTCTGATGTTCCTTGGCTTCATCTCCACCCTGCGATCGTTTGGCATGGAGGTCTTCTGCAGAAAATCGCTCACGTGTTAGTGCTTCAGTTTTGTTTTGTGATCCCAATCCTCCATTTTCAGCATCTAGGACCTCAGCAGGTACAGTTTTGGACCACCTAGACTCAGAGTCAGACAACTTGTCTGTTTCAATTTCTGGTTCTAGCTGATCCAATTTTTGTGAACTTCGATTCGTCCCAGTTTCTGATTTACCTTCAGCGTCAGGATGTTTTAGAGTTTGCAGTTCAATTTTTCTGCTCCGAGTATCCTTTTCTGGCACTTTTAAGAATTCATCATTGCCAACTTCCTCATTAAAAGTTAACCCCTTTTTTTTCGATTCACTCTCTTTTTGTAGCCCAGAACCTTGACTCTCTGCTTTGGATCCAACTCTTTGACCCTGCTCTGTTTCTTCATTGGATGTTTCAAAATTAGTATCACTTTCTGAGGTCCTGACAAAAGCGTGAATTGTATCTTCATCTTCATAATCTTCTATCACTATGCTAGATCTCTCCTTTATAGCATCATCAGCTCTATTCACAAGCTCATCTTCAACCTCCTCTTCTGACATACTCAACAAATATATCCTATCTTTTTCCTCTAAATCTTCAATACTTCTTTCCCTCACATCTTCTTGAATATCTTCAGAATCAGTACTGTGAGGGTATGTAACCTTTGACGTCGTTTCACCTCCACTTACAACTGCATAAAAAGTGTCTCCAAGAGTTGTCCACAATCCTTTGCTTTGACTGTTTTCACCTTCTGAAGTTCCCGCATCTCCATCTGCCACATCTGCAGGTTCCTCAGTAACTCCATCCAATGCTTGCTTAGATTGTCCCTTTTCTGGATCGACAGAAGCCACCGGAAGATCAGCAGTCTGAGTAGTAGTTTTAGTGTCATTTTCTTTGGGTTTTGCAACATGATCTTCACCAATGTCCTCATTTTGGACATTGTCTTCTTCTGGAAGCTCTGGGTGCTGCTGCGATTTATTATCTGAATACATGAGTAGAGGTACTTTCTCAGGTGATTCAGCCAACTCATCTTTCTGCAGCTCAAAATCAAACACAGGCTCTTCATCTAACGTGGTCACTTTGCTAGTCAATTCATCATCTACCACAATCGCATCTATCGTTGACCTGAATGTAGTTTCTAATTCTGATGATGCATCAAGTTCAAAAACTGCTTCCCGTTTATCTTCTCGGGACCCATGTTCCACCGTATCTGATAGCTCGCCTTCACCCTGTGAAACTCTAGTGTCTTTGGCGTCTTCACTTAGCTCCTCACTTTCTATGTGTGTTGGAGGCGAGGTTCGGAGCCCCTGAGAATTTGGTTCCAAAAGTGCGCTCACTTTAACGTGGCTACTACCATCCTCATCTGTCGAATGCTCTTCCAAAGAGGTAAAATTTTCACCCACATCAGCAGGTTTTTCTACAGATTCTCCATCTTCAACGTGAAGAAGTTTTTCACCATTTAATATACTATCTACAGTTTCTTCATCTTTTTCTTCAATCTGTAATGGGGAGTCACTGACATTCCGGTCTACAAACTGAATTGCTTCTTTATTGTCTCTTGTTTGATCGTCTCCAGGTTTGTTTTCAGGCACTTCAGGAGTCTTTTCAAAGTCAGAAACTGGAACTTTCTGCCCAGTATCTTCATCTCTCTTCTCTCTAGCACTTTCTTCTGTTTTTGCAACATTGTTATTATTTTGTGATTTAGTCTTGCCTTCGTGGTCCCCTCCTTCTCCGTCTGCTCTTACCAGCCGATCAAAGTCTATGTAATCAAATTCTTCCGGTCCTCCATCAAAACAAACAAAATCTGTATCCTACAAACAGGAGAAAAGCAGAGTTTGAAGAAAACACAGACCAACGCAAAATTTCTGGCGGAAGACAGCATTTAGAGCTACGTACTATTAGGGTGAAGTACTGGTGGTTACAGGTTTGTAACTAGTGATGCCAACTGTAGGAGCATTTGAGCTGATGAATTAACAATGACATACAAGAAATATAACCACATACCTTTAAAGCAAATTTGCTTAAGTGCAATTTTCCCCCATCGTGCATTAGTACCAATACACCAAACAAGCCCAATGACAATGAAATAGCTTCTTATTAACCAGTTTCCACTTGAAAAGCATCTCCTTAGAGGCCGTGCACTGCAGTGGAGATGCAGGTTCGATTCCCTCACTCTGCTAAGCTTTGACTTGAGCTACATTGTCATTTGGGTAACAACGACTTGCATTTATGTTATGCCTTTTAAGGTAGAAAAATGTCCCAATGTGCTTCCCAAAAGGTGTAGGGAAAAACAGACACAAGGAGGGATGAACAAAAAGCTTCAGCAAAGAGGTAGGCTTTAGGAAGGGTCTTAAAGGAGGAGAGAGGTAGAGAGGTGGATGGGTTTAGGGAGGGAATTCCGGAGCTTAGGACCTAGGCGGCTGAACACACAGCTGCCAGTAGTGGGACTAACGGGAGGGGAACGCACAGAAGAGTAAAGAGGATTAGGTGGATGAGGGGTTGTAAGGCTCGAGGAAGTTACAGAGATCACAGAAAGCAAGGCTCTGGAGAGATTTAAACACAGGGTGAGGAGCTGACATCAAACGGAGATCAGTCGTTTCTCCACGTGGAGAGGGAGAGCTATCCCACTAACTGCACTGACGCACCTCCCATTGGATGGACTCAGAACAGAACTGGTGGAGGCCTGGGAGGTGACCTCAACCTCTTGACTGTGGATGGTGCGTGGCATGAGAGCACGGTAAGAGGTGGGAGGGATGGACGGAGGAAAGCCTCTTAAAAAAAAATGCAGTCGTACCTTCAAAACTGCACATCGAAAGAAGTGGGAGTGACTTTATATAACCCAGCTACAATTGGGCTCTTGCTGAAGACTTTCCTTAGGCTGTTCGCCAGAAGTCACCCACTCGTACACTGCAGTGCAGCAATGGCTCATGACATGGGTTTGGCCTAGTGCAGGGAATTGCTTTTTTAAAATTGGTCATCTCACTCAAAAATGCAACAGGATGGACGAATGTGGCAAAAGTGGGGACGTCACACCGGTGAAGAGGGGGCTCGGGGGGGGGGGGGGGGGGGAAAGACAGCGGGGAGATGGGATGGGCTGGGCTGAGCGGGGAGATGGGATGGGCTGAGCGACACTGTTTGGGGCACAGCAGTGGGAACTTCACTCTGCCCTATCAACAGGCTGCACTGGACTCAACAGTGATCTACGCTGACACTTGGTGCCTGAAACGAGAACATGTTTGATTCCCCAGTGTCAACATCTCTCAGTTTAACCAGCACCAAAAAAAGTCACCTAGGAATGAATTTTTACAAATATAAAACTTCCTCCTCCCAACCTTCACCTCCTTCCCCAGGGACCCCCTGCCAATACCGACGCACCCACAGGACCCCCTGCCAATATTGACATACTACTGGGGATCCCCTGTATTAACTCCTGAAATGTAAGGAATCTTACAACACCAGGTTATAGTCCAACAGTTTTATTTGAAAATCACAAGCTTTCGGAGCTTACCTCCTTCGTCAGGTGAGTGAGTGAAGGGTTCTAAAATCGCATAGCATATATTAGGCTGGGAGACGATCACAAGACACTGTCAGCTACACAAAGGAACACAGTGCTACCATTGCAGAAAGTGTTATTTAGTTAATATACAGCGACAGACGTAATGTGCTTGTAAATCAACATGTGCAGAAAAACTCAGCAATCTGATTACTTCTCGAATGCCCTGGGACACCCTCACTGACCCCAGTGTGAAACCGAAGCTTTAGAGAAGAAATGGCTATGCTGTTACACAATGTCACACACATGACACAAAAACGCACACCCACCTCAGCTGGCAATTCCACTTCAGTAGTCGAGTATATTAAATTTATTTCAATAAGATCTTTGGGGAAATATCCAAACTGACTGCCCACCTGTGAAAGAAAGAATGTGGAGATCAAGGAACGTCACTAATAGAAAGAAGGTAAAAATGGTACCTGATTAAATACAGCAATAAAGGCAACATCTGATGCTGACTCTTCTCACTCTGCTCGTCCTCTCCTGAACACTCTTACTCTTGCAGCAGTACCACATTGAGGGGCCCTCCTAATATGTCACCCAAGTGGCCATTTTTCATATGAGCCAAGACAGTGAGTGTTGGGTGGTTATCTCACCATCTAGGGCAGGGGGTGGGGGAAGAGGAAGCGGGGCAATCTAATCCCTACCCTAATACTGCACGGAGAGTGTGGAGCTCTTTTGTGAAGCCCTTTGTGGTTGAATAGCCTACTGACACTCACCGTCTGTGTTCACACATCACAAATGGCTACATCGATGAGGCATTTGGTAAAAGTGTTTTTGCCTCGTTTACAAAATCCCTCCACGACCTCTTCCCCCCCCTCCCCACCTGACCTCTGCAGCCTCCCAAGCCCTACATCCCAACCTGTGCGCAACAGTCTTCAACCTCTGGTATCTGACAACCAGCACCCCCTCACCCCGTAATCCCTCACTCACTGGCAGAACTGATGGTCCCACCCCCTCGGGCTCCCTCCCTAAACGTCATCATTTTGCTTCATTCTTCCCCTTCCCTTAAAAACCTGCTGAAAACCAACTTTTAGTTTGGGCCTTCAGCCAACTGTTAGAAACTCCCCGCTGGCCCTCGAGCCGCTCCCTCCCCCCCTCGCCCTCCAGCCGCGCCCCCCCTCGCCCTCCAGCCGCCCCACCCTCGCCCTCCAGCCGCGCGCCGCCCCCCCTCGCCCTCCAGCCGCGCGCCGCCCCCCCCTCGCCCTCCAGCCGCGCGCCGCCCCCCCTCGCCCTCCAGCCGCGCGCCGCCCCCCCCTCGCCCTCCAGCCGCGCGCCGCCCCCCCCCCTCGCCCTCCAGCCGCGCGCCCCCCCCCACCTCGCCCTCCAGCCGCGCGCCCCCCCCACCTCGCCCTCCAGCCGCGCGCCCCCCCCACCTCGCCCTCCAGCCGCGCGCCCCCCCACCTCACCCTCCAGGCGCGCGCCCCCCCACCTCACCCTCCAGGCGCGCGCCCCCCCACAGGGTGGACACATAGAAACAGGAGTAGGCCATTCAGTCCCTCAAGCCTATTCCGCCATTCAATTACGTCATGGCTGATCTGTACCTCAACTCCATTTACTCGCCTTAACTCCATGTCAATCAATTCCCTTACCCAACAAAAATCTATCGATTTCGAAAGTTCTGATTGCCCCACCCCCACCGCCTTTTGGGGGAAGAGGAGGTATCACATGGAATTACAACTACTGCTTGTGTAGAGAATAAACACTGACCAGACTGGATGAGGCTGAACAGCCTGTTTCCATATTGTAATTCTATGATATCCTGCCAAGAGGTGTGAGCATTTGCATCTTGTATAACCAGGCAGAAGCTACTAATGTGACTGGCAAGAGAACCAGAGACAATATGAGGAAACATTTTTTAATGCAGTGACTTGCAATGTGCTGCCTGAAAGGGAGATGGAGAGAGTTTCAATAGCAACTTTCAAAAAGGGAATTGGATAAGTACTTGGAAGGGAAAAAATTTGATGGCTATGGGAAAAGAGCAGGGGAGTGGGACTAATTGGAGAGCTCCTTCAAAGAGCCAGCACAGTGGGCCGAATGGCCTCCTTCTGTGCAGTACCAATCTCTGATGTTACTAAATGTTTCTCCACTCATTAGGAGCCCCAGAGATTACGACACCGCTTTGAAAATTCTCTCCCAGTTAGAGCTCTGTGTGATGTGGGGCTATAATCCACACTGACCAGAAAGGTCCCATGTTCAATCCCAGGTTGGAGCTGAGCTGCCTAATCTCAGCAGGGATGGCAGTGGGGACACCAAGAACTGATCGCAGCATCCGTGGCCTGGGGAAAGGGATGGGAAATTATCAGTGATTCCCACTGTTTGGAGGCATACATGATTCTCCCCCTTGAATAGCCTGGGCTATTGGGGTGGGGGTGGGGGTGGGGGTGGGGGGGGTGAATAAATCAGTCAGAGTTCCTGCTCCTGATAGCTACCCAGAAGCCCTGCTGGAAAACACGTGTGAGAGAACATTGGGCGAGAACAGGATCGGGCTCAACCCTCATCAAAAGGCCTTCAGGAATTCACACGAAGGCCGGCCACTCGATCCATCACCTGTGGGCCTGTACACAGGATGCATCCACATCATGGCCTTGACAGAAAACTGGCTGAGGGGTGATGGTACTTTCCCCCTTAATGAAGCCTCCCCGCCTAGCTATATCTTCCACCACTTGCCCCGCCCAGACTGCTGCGGTGGTGGTGTGGACCTTATCACCAAATCACATCTTGGTCTGTCCCCCTACTCCTCTGGCATCTTCTCCTCTTTTAAGCATCTCACCTTGTTCCACCCCTTTCACCTCTCCTTTAAGATCCTCGTTCTCTACCGCCCACCCAAGTTTCTCACAGAGATATCTTCACTGCTTTCCTCCCTCAGCCTCTTCACCGAGCAACTTCACACCCTTGGTGATTTCAACCTCCATCTCAACTCATCGTGTTCTCTCTCCTCTGAGTTCAGTGAATTCCTATCCTCCCTTAATCTCTCCCTCCATATAAACTCCCCTACTCACATTCACGGCAACCCTCTCGTCCTCACCACCTCACATAGCCTCTCTACTCCCATCGTATCAATCACGAACAAGGCCAACTCTGATTGCTTCCTTGTATCTCTCTCTCCACCCACATCCCCCTTCCCCCCTCCCTTCTGTGTTCTCTCCTGGAAAAAAAATCTCCCCCAATTCACTTACCACAGCACTTTCAAATTCCCAACTGTCTAGACTTTGGCCCTCCATTCACCACGACATTTCTGCAGCTATCGATCAGCTCAATCACACCTTCTCCTCCACGTTTGATGCTCGTCCTCATTAAAACTAAGATTGAGACCATCCGTTCGTCTGCCTCTGCCACTTCCCTCCCTTCCCCAGCCCACCAAGCCAAACTTCCCCTACAGTTATCCCCTGCCCTAGCCCTGAACTCACATCTTTCTCGAGTTTCTCTCCTATCTCCCCTCATGCCCTCTCTCAGCTCATCTTGACCATGAGACCCACCTCCTGCTCCCTCGACCCTATTCCCACCAAATTGCTGACCATCCAACTTCCCTTCCTGGCCCCCATGTTAGCTGATATTGTTTCCTCTCCTCAGGTACTGCCCCCTCCCCTCGAAATCTGTTGACATCACGCCCCTCCTCAAAAAATCCACCACTGCCCCCTCCATCCTTGCAAACTACTGCCCCATCTCCAACCTCCCTTTCCTCTCCCAAAGTCCTTGAACGTGTTGTCGCCTCCCAAATCCGTGCCCATCTTTCCTGCAACTCCATGTATGAATCCCTCCAATCAGGCTTCCGCTCCGCCACTGTAATGAAACAGCCCTTATTAAATACTATGTGACTGTGACCATGGTAAACTATCCCTCATCCTTCTTGACTTGTCTGCAACCTTTGACGCGGTTGCCCACACCATCCTCCTCCGTCGTCCAGCTGGGTGGGACTGCCCTCACCTGGGTTCCATTCTTATCTATCCAGTCGTAGCCAGAGAATCATCTACAATGGCTTCTCTTCCCACTTCGATACCTCTGGGGTCCCCCCCTCCTATTTCTCATCTACATGCTATTCATCGGTGACATCATCCGAAAACACAATGTCAGGTTCCACATGTACGCTGACGACACCCAGCTCTACCTCACCACCACCTCCCTTGACCCCTCCACTGTCTCTCATTTGTCACACTGCTTGTCCGACATCCAGTACTGGATAAGCAAAAATTTCCTCCAACGAAATATTGGGAAGACTGAAGCCATTGTCTTCGGTTCCTGCCACAAATTCTGTTCCCAAACCACCGACTCCATCCCCCTCCCTGGCCACTGTCTGAGGCTGAACCAGGCCATCTGCAACCTTGGCGTCCTATTTGACCCTGAGATGAGAGTCCAACCCTATATTCGCTCCATCACCGAGACCGCATACTTTCACCTCCGTAACATCGCCTGTCTCCGCCCCTGCCTCAGCTCATCTGCTGCTGAAACCCTCATCCATGGCTTTGTTACCTCTAGACTCGACTATTCCAATGCGCTCCCGGCCGGCCTCCCATCTTCCACCCTCCATAAACTTGAGCTCATCCAAAATTCTACTGCCGTATCCTAACTCGCACCAAGTCCCGTTCTCCCATCACCCCTGTGCTCGCTGACCTACGTTGGCTCCCGATCCAGGAACATCTTGATTTTAAAATTCTCATCCTTGTTTTCAAATCCTTCCACGACCTCGCCCCTCCCTATCTCTGTAACCTCCTCCAGTCCTACAACCCTTCGAGATCTCTGTGCTCCTCCAGTTCTTGCCTCTTGCACATCCCCGATTTTAATCATTCCACCAATGGCGGCCGTACCTTCAGCTGCCTAGGCCCTAAGCTCTGGAATTCCCTCCCTAAACCTCTCCACCTCTCTCCCCTGTTCAAGACACTCCTTAAAACCTACCTCTTTGACCAAGATTTTGGTTACCTGTCCTAATAGCTCTTTGTGGCTCGGTGTCAAATTTTGTTTGAAATTCGCTCCTGTGAAGCGCCTTGGGATGTTTTACTACGTTAAATGCGCTATATAAATGCAACTTCTTGTTGTTGTTGTATAAGAGTCAGTGCCTTCAGGAGAGGTGAACAACTGTTCGTAAAAACTGAAGCCAGAGAGCAGGTCAGCCTTTTGATACAGGGATTTAAAAATAATACCAGATGTAAAAACAAATCTCAAATTAACCCCCCCACCCCCCGACCCCAGCATCACCGAAATAAAATTTTCTTTGCACCTCCTTGCTGTGAAATGCTACCATTTATAGTAGAGTGTCCTGGAAACTTCACAAAGTAAACACATCTGTCATTTATCAGGAAGATAAGCACTCCCCTTATCTCTATGCTGGTTAATATGTAGAGAATCATCGACAATAAACCTCCCTTGTATTAAGCTGCGATAACAGTCCCCCTACCAGATGCACCCTCAATTTATTGACTGTTCACAGCTCCTGTGCTACATTTACTGTCCTAGATTAGATTACATGTTCAGCTGTTTGTAATCCATCCTAAACCCCCAGTCACGTGGGTAGTTCCATCCAGGATGCTTCACTGTTCTATATGCAGATTCAGAGGATTAGAAGATGCTCTTCAGAATCAGAACTGAGAACCATTGCAGTAAAATTTGTTTAAAGACCACCCTTCCCCCCCCCACCCAAATCAAAACCCTCTCTGATCGCGCGAGTGTTAAAGTAGGGCGTTAAAATTATTTCCCTGTTTTGTAGCTTTTCTTTCCAATAAAAACACTTTTTCACCTTCCTTACTTCCTCCCCTCTCCTGAAGACCTTGCCTTGCTGGATTATTTTTCTCCCTCCATAGGAACATGTATCCATGTTAAAAGTCAGAGGCACACGTCCAGCATGAATGAGTTTGTTGGTGAGAGATCAGGAGCGAGACACCCTGCCTTAAGTCCTGGAGTGGAGCTTGAACCCACAACCATCCGATTCAGAGAGTCCACTGATAGACTATCAGTGACTTGATGGGACGGCACAAAGATCCAAGCCCCTTTAAAGTACCATCAATGTAATGTATGTACAAATAAAATGCTACTCACACTTCCAGCCCAAAGATCGTTTCTTTTCCCTGCTAACTTATAATAAACGTAAATCGTTTCACCCTTTTTAAACTTTAGAAAGCGGCAGTCGGGACCCGCAAAATCCCGCACTGCTTTACCTCGACACATCAGCACTGAAAGAGACAAGACAACAAGGAGACGGTTAGTACTGTGGCCCCCTAGTCCTCCAATTCTCCCACACAGACAGCCCCTCCCCATTCATGTTACACTTATTAAATATAGAGCTATGAAATATAAAAGAACAATTCTAAATAGTTTCTACCAGGATTTGAATGCCAAGCCATCAGCTTATTGTCTATTGCTGGTGCTGCTGGCGTCATTAGAGATGGGACCGACAAAAAGGGACACAAGTTAGGAATAGAGTTAGGGTGAGCAGAAAGGGCAGCTTAGGATTCAGGCGAAGAAGAGAGTGTACCCTGATTATGAGTACATGCACTGCACAGTGTGGCACTGGGTCATACTAATTAGGAAACCTCCAGCCTCGATCCTAGGCCAAAAGAAAAGTGGCAGATGGAATTCAATGTTAGGTGGCACATTTTGTCTTTTTTTAAAAAAAGTAATAATCATAAAAAAAACGACTTGCATTTATATAGCACCTTTCACAACCTCAAGGTATTCCAAAGTTCTTTACAGCCTATGAAGTCACTTTTGAAGTGTAGGCACTGTTGTAATGTAGGAAATGCAGCAGGCAGTTTGTGCACAGCAAGGTCTCACAAACAGCAATAAAATAAATGATCAAATAATCTGTTTTTTAGTGACATTAGTTGACGGATAAATGTTGGCCAGGACACCAGGAGAACTCCCTTGCTCTTCTTCGAACAATGCTGTGGGATCTTTTACGTCCACCTGAGAAGGCAGATAGGGCCTCGGTTTGACGTCTCATCCGAAAGGTGGCCCCCCTGACAGTGTGGCACTCCCTCAGTACTGCACTGATGTGTCAGCCTGGATTATGTGCTCGAGAAAAGCAGAGAAGTTTGTATAGAACCTTGGTTAGGCCACACATGGAGTACTGTGAACAGTTCTGGTCTCCATATTATAAAAAGGGTATAGAGGCAGTGGAGATGGTGCAAAAAAAGATTTACTAGGATGATACCAGAACTGAGAGGATATACCTCAGGGAAAAAAAAAAAAATCGAGCAGACAGGGGCTCTTTTCTCTAGAAAAAAAGACGACCGAGGGGTGATCTGATAGAGGTCTTTAAGATAATGAAAGGGTTTGATAGGGTAGACG
This sequence comes from Heptranchias perlo, assembly GCF_035084215.1. NCBI lineage: Eukaryota > Metazoa > Chordata > Chondrichthyes > Hexanchiformes > Hexanchidae > Heptranchias > Heptranchias perlo. Next base: position 129,878,036 of record NC_090329.1, read on the forward strand.
TGGAAATGTTTCCACTTGCCGGCAAGTCCAAAACTAGAGATCATAAACATAAGACAGACAGTCACTAATAAATTCAATAGGGAATTCAGGAAAAACTTCTTTACCCAGAGAGTGGTAAGAATGTGGAAATCACTACCACAAGGAGTAGTTGAGGCAAATAGTATAGATGCATTTGTGGGAAAGCTAGATAAACAAATGAGGGAGAAAGGAATAGAAGGATATGCTAATGGAGTAGGGAGGGAGGAGACTCATGTGGGGCAAAAACACTGGCATGGACCTGTTGGGCCGAATGGCCTGAATCTGTGCTGTGAATTCTATGTAATTGTATGTAAAGGCCATACTTTGAAGTAGACTTTGAATGGGAAAAAGCTGGGTGATGTGGAAGAGCAGAGGGATTTGGGGGGGGGGGGGGGGGAAGGGGTCACATTCACAAGACATTAAAAGCAATAACTCAAGTGGATTTTAAAAAAGCTAATAAATACTGGGTTCTATGGCAGGAGGTATAGAGTATAAAAGTCGAGATGTAATGGTGAATCTATTAAAACCTTAGTAAGACTACAGTTGGAGTACTGTGTGCAATTTTGAGCTCCACACAGCAGGAAGGATATTGAGCCAATAGAAAAGTTACAGCACAGATTTACTAGAATGCTGTCTGATATGAGGAAATATAAATACAAAGGAAGATTACAAAAACTGGGCCTGTTTTTGTTAGAACAGATCAGGGGTCACTTTACAGAGGTCTTTAAAATGATGATGGGATGGAACAGAGTAGATAGAAACAGCCTGTTACCAGTGATTCAGGGGTCTAGAACAAGGGGACATAGATATAAAGATTAAATTTAAGAGATTTAGGAGGGAAAGCAGGAGAAACTTTTTTTTTAAAAAAACAGAGGGTTATGAGGCTGTGGAATGCTCTACCAGAGTTAGCGAATGAAGCAGGGACCATGTCAACATTGAAGTATAGTTTCGATAGGTGGTTGAAGGAAAGGGGAATAAAGAGAGATGGGAACAGAGCAGGTACATGGGATTAGGACCACTGCTTGTGTGGAGGATAAACACCAACATGGACTGGTTGGGCCACATGGCCTGTTTCCACATTGCAATTTCTATGCAATTCTAGGCCTGGGCTGAGTGAGCTGATCTCAACAAGGGTGGCAGTGGGTGATAACAATTAGCCTCAGTATACCTAGACTTTGGGAGAGGGGAAAGTCATTGACTAGGGTTCCCACAACTAAATCGCTATCAGTGAACTGTTCTAGAAGTGCACGTTTCTGGGTGCTGTGCAAGGACAGAATCAAATGCGACAGCATTGGCTTCCATGTTTAACCACCCTATGGCACTTGTGAGGTACTGGAAGGTCACAACTCATGGAGCTGCATAAGTTAGCACATTCACAAAAGGAGGGATAAGGGAAGAGAATGAAAAAAATCATGGAACAAGTAAAGGCTGGTTGTTAACTATGCTACCGTGCATCATATACCGATTTAATCTCCTGAGGGAAAGTTCTGCAAAACTTCACCATTCCTCTCTCTCCCCCACACATAGCACGTATCATGGAGTACTTGATTATTTTATTCTACTCCAAACTCTATAAACTCCATTACTGTTCCAAATCAAGTATTTGTCCAGCCTTTTAAAAAAAAATCAATCGCCTCAGCTGTTTCTGATGGACATTACTTTTCACTTTACTGTTCTCGGAAGAGGGGGTGAAAGGTTTCTTCTCATTTCTGGTCCCATTGAGAACTGTTGATTTTAATCCTGTGCCCTCTAAATCTCCACTAACTGAATGTCTGCTTACATCCGCACCATCTATGCCTTTCGTGAGAGTTTCTGCACATAACTTCAGCTCCAAGTCCCAATATATGATTCATTTTGCTCTTCTTTGAACCCTTTCTAATGTATCAGTGTCCTTTTGAATGTAGGTGCCCAAAACTGCACAGTATTCCACGAGTGTTCTCACCAATGATCTATAAGGTTAAAGTAACATTTCAACTCGGTGTATTTAATAAATTAACAGAAAGTAAAATGCGATGAGCAGAAAGGGTTAAAGGTCATGAGCAATCTTGCAATGCAGATAAAACTGGCAGAGAGGGCAGAAATAGTTTGGGGTTAGGGCCAAGATTAGCAGCAGTGTTAGCAGGCCAGGATCGGCAAGATAGTGTTAGAACTGTCAAAAAAAAGCTTTGCATTAAACATTAAGGGCTGTAGAAACAGCAGCCTGGTCTCTCCAAGTAGCAATCTCCCAGCTTGTTGCCATGTCAGAAACAGGCAATGCAACCTTTTGTTTTAAAAAGCAAATAAATAGGATACTCTGTTACAAACAGAAACCACATCAATTTTGTTTATCAAGGGGAGCAAGAAAATTTAACTTTTCCCACAACAGAAATCAGTACTAATTAAACGAGAGAGAGAGAGAGAGAGAGAGAGAGAGAGAGAGAGAGCGCAAGAGCGAGAGACACTACAAAGGGGACGTGATATGAAAGATAGTTCACACAGCCACAAAAATAAAGAACTCAGCACAAGAAGTCCCTTCCTTCCCCTCCATATTGAGGGATGGAGGGAAGCGGAATTTAGAATCATAGAAATGTTACAGCACAGAAGGAGTCCGTGCCGGCTCTATGAGCAATCCAGCTAGTGCCACTCTCCCACCCTGACCCCGTTGCCCTGCAAATTTTTCCCTTTCAAGTATTCATCCAGTTCCCTTTTGAAAGTCATGATTGAATGTCTCCAGCACCCCCTCAGGCAGTGCATTTCAGATCCTAACCACTTGCTGTGTAAAAAAGTTTTTTCCTCATGTCACCTTTGATTCTTTTGCCAATCATCTTAAATCTATGTCCTCTGGTTCTTGACCCTCCCGCCAATGTTTCTCTCTATCTATTCTGTCTAGACCCTTCATGATTTTGAATGCCTCTATCCAAATCTCCTCTCAACTTTCTCTGCTCTAGGGGAACAACCCCAGCTTCTCCAGTCTATCCACATGACTAAAGTCCCTCATCCGTGGACTCATTTTAGTAAATCTCTTCTGCACCCTCTCTAAGGCCTTCACATCTTTCCTATAGTGCGGTGCCCAGAACTGGCCAATTCTCCAGTTGTGGCCGAACCAGGGTTTTATAAAGGTTCATCATGACTTCCATACTTTTGTACATTTATGCCTGTATTTGTAAAGCCAGGATCCTGTATGTTTTTTTTTAAAACTGCTTTCTCAACCTGCCCTGCCACCTTCAACGATTTGTGCACATATACCCCCAGTTCTCTCTGCTCCTGTACCCCTTTTAGAATTGTGCCCTCTAGTTTATATTGCCTCTCCTCGTTATTCCTACCAAAATGTATCACCTCGCATTTTTCTGCGTTAAATTTCATCTGCCACTTGTCCACCGAGGCCACCAGCTTGTCTATATCCTCTTGAAGTCTATCACTATCCTCCTCACTGTTCACTACCCTCCAAGTTTCAAGTCATCTGCAAATTTTGAAATTGTGCCCTGTCATTAATGTATATCAAGAAAAGCAATGGTCCCAGCACCGACTCCTGGGGAACACCACTGTTCACTTCCCTCCAGTCCGAAAATCAATCATTCACCATCTCACCATTCCTCATCTCTCCTGAATTCTGGGGTCTTATGAAACTAGTCTGAATTTAGAACTGTGGGCATATTCTAATTTAGGACATCCTGCTGACAATAAGCTGTATTAACATTCCAGTTCCCATTTATTTTAGCAACAAAAATCACAACCAAAAAAGGGAGAGTTCTGTTTTTAGAAACAACGAGTAGCACCAAAGGCAGCAGGGGGGGGGATAACCAATTACCAACCCATCCTCCCCTCATATATTCCTATTAATTCTTAGTTGGGGGAGGAGGGGGATAATATAAAAATCCAAAATTGGCTCCCTTAGGTTGCTGAAAGCATCACATGCTTTGGAGAATTCGTAAACAACAAACCACGACCGTCTTCCAGTAAAAAAATTCCTACAGCAATAAATTTCAAATTGGATGAACCGTTTGTTACTGAGCTGCCAACAGATCACTAATGCACATAATTAAATATTTTATTCCTCATCATCATCATCATCAGGACTTGAACTTTTTTTAAAAAGTATTAATTTGAATAAAACACAAGTGGCTATTACTTACTGCTACATTCCTCGTCCAGACACCGTTTAAAGTCGGAAAACACCTTTTGTTCATCTTTATTGCAGCTAACTGCTGCAATGAGAAGAACTGAGAGATACATTTTATTCAGCACTGCAGCCATGTTGAGTGGTGCTGGGGTGGCGGCGCAGGCGCTCTGGCTGGGGCGACACGTCAGCAGGAGTCGCCTGCAGCTTGGGGCTCGGGGTTACCGGGACAACCAGGCCGGAGAGGATGGACATGGGGTGGGGGGGAGAGAAGGGAGATGTGATGATGTCGGGCCGCAGAAACCCATAGTCCCAGTGGATTCTTGGATCGAGATCAAGTAAAAGCGAGAAAGGAGCAAGTGCTGAGAGAAGGGGCGCCTACCTGGAGAGGGTGGGGCGGGCGGGGGCGTCCTTGCCGGGAGGAGAGGTGGAACCGGAGATCTAAGATCTGCTGTTCTGTGCAGAGATCTTTTTTCGCCCCTCTGGATTTTTGCTTTGCCATTTCATTGCTGAATAATTTTTCCACGCGTTTAAAAACAATGCAAATAACATACATCATTTTAATGAACCAACTTAAAAAAATACAGCGCCATCAGTATAAACAGAAAGCAAAGAAACCGTAGATGCTGGAAATCTGAAACTTCCATCATAACCTCCACTTCTGACGAAAGGTCTATGCCTCAAACGTCTTCTCGCCACAGACGCTGCCTGACCTGCTAAGTGTTTCCAGCATGTTCTCTTTTTATGTTTTTTATTCGTTCATGGGATGTGGCAAGGCCAGCATTTATTGCCCCCCCCTAATTGCCCTTGAAAAGGTGGTGGTGAGCCGCCGCCTTGAACCGCTGCAGTCCGTACGGTGAAGGTTCTCCCACAGTGCTGTTAGGAAGGGAGTTCCAGGATTTTGACCCAGCGACAATGAAGGAACGGCGATATATTTCCAAGTCGGGATGGTGTGTGACTTGGAGGGGAACGTGCAGGTGGTGTTGTTCCCATGTGCCTGCTGCCCTTGTCCTTCTAGGTGGTAGAAGTCGTGGGTTTGGGAGGTGCTGTCGAAGAAGCCTTGGCGAGTTGCTGCAGTGCATCCTGTGGATGGTACACACTGCAGCCACGGTGCACCAGTGGTGAAGGGAGTGAATGTTTAGGGTGGTAGATGGGGTGCCGATCAAGCGGGCTGCTTTGTCCTGGATGGTGTTGAGCTTCTTGAGTGTTGGAGCTGCACTCATTCAGGCAAGTGGAGAGTATTCCATCACGCTCCTGACTTGTGCCTTCTGGATGGTGGAAAGGCTTTGGGGAGTCAGGAAGTGAGTCACTCGCCGCAGAATACCCAGCCTCTGACCTGCTCTTGTAGCCACAGTATTTATATGGCTGGTCCAGTTAAGTTTCTGGTCAATGGTGACCCCCAGGATGTTGATGGTGGGGGATTTGGCGATGGTAATGCCATAGAATGTCAAGGAGAGGTGGTTAGATTCTCTCTTGTTGGAGATGGTCATTACCGTGGTCATTTTCGTGGTGCCTTTTCTTTAGAACCCATAAGGAGACACTGGGTTGCCCAACTGTCATCAAACCAAAAATATATCGAATAAAAGTGCCCCCTTTTAGAGGGGCACAACTAATGGTAACCCAATTCATAAAAAACAAAGGGAATGTATGAAACTAATAATAACTTAGCCACCAGTGTCCAATAGACCCTCCAGTCCCTGCGGCTTGGAGGCTGGTGACAGGACTGTTGTTTTTGTTGCCCTTTTCACTCCCCTCCTAGATCATTGTTCTAATATCCACATTCCAAGGCCTGTGGTTATCAGTTCTAATCTTTGAGTATTTCACTGAATAACTGGTTATGCAGGTAATATTGGTGTTGCATTAAACCCCTACCCTGATGCATATTGTCAGTGAATGTTGGTCAGGTTACAAGTCTGTATGCTTCTAATGTAAATAATGATGAAACTTGGGAGAAATGATAAGTTATTTTGGAAAAGGAAGGCATTTGATCCATCTTAATTCACCCATCCAGAGAAATATAGAAACATTGAAAAATGTTGAGCACAACTTGGAGGAAGCACTGAAGGTAGCAAGGGCACAGAATGTACTCTTGAGTGGGGGACTTCAATGTCCATCACCAAGAGTGGCTCGGTTGCACCATTACTGTCCAAGCTGGCCGAGTCCTGAAGGACCTGGATGCCAGAATGGGCCTGCGGCAGGTAGTGAGCGAACCAACACAAGGGAAAAACCTACTTGACCTCGTCCTCACCAATCCACCTGTCGCAGATGCATCTGTCTATGACAGTATTGGTAGGAGTGACCACCGCACAGCCCTTGTGGAGACGAAGTCCAGTCTTCACACTGAGGACACCATCCAACATGTGTGGCACTACCACCGTGCTAAATGGGATAGATTCAGAACACATCTAGCAGCTCAAAACTGGACATCCATGAGGCGCGATGGGCCATCACCAGCAGCAGAATTGTATTCCAGCAGAATCTGTAACCTCATGGCCCGGCATATTCCTCACTCTACCATTAGCAACAAGCTAGGGGATCAACCTGGACTTCCAGAAGGCATTTGATAAAGTCCCACATAAGAGACTGTTAGCTAAGATAGAAGCCCATGGAATTGAGGGAAAAGTACGGACTTGGTCAGGAAGTTGACTGAGCGAAAGGTGACAGAGAGTAGGGATAGTGGGTAGGTACTCACATTGACAGGATGTGACTAGTGGAGTCCAGCAGGGATCTGGCTTGGGGCCTCAATTATTCACAATATTTATTAACGACTTAGATGAAGGCATAGATAGTCTCATATCTAATTTTGCCGATGACACAAAGATTGGTGGCATTGTAAGCAGTGTAGATGAAAACATAAAATTACAAAGGGATATTGATAGATTAGGTGAATGGGCAAAACTGTGGCAAATGGAATTCAATGTAGACAAATGTGAGGTCATCCACTTTGGATCAAAAAAGGATAGAACAGGGTACTTTCTAAATGGTAAAAAGTTAAAAACAGTGGATGTCCAAAGGGACTTCGGGGTTCAGGTACATAGATCATTGAAGTGTCATGAACAGGTGCAGAAAATAATCAAGAAGGCAAATGGAATGCTGGCCTTTATATCGAGAAGACTAGAGTACAAGGGGGCAGAAGTTATGCTGCAGCTATACAAAACCCTGGTTAGGCCGCACCTGGAGTACTGTGAGCAGTTCTGGGCACCGCACCTTCGGAAGGACATATTGGCCTTGGAGGGAGTGCAGCGTAGGTTTACTAGAATGATACCCGGACTTCAAGGGTTAAGTTACGAGGAGAGATTACACAAATTGGGGTTGTATTCTCTAGAGTTTAGATGGTTAAGGGGTGATCTGATCAAAGTTTATAACATATTAAGGGGAACAGGTAGGGTGGATAGAGAGAAACTATTTCCGCTGGTTGGGGATTCTAGGAGGAGGGGGCACAGTCTAAAAATTAGAGCCAGACCCTTCAGGAGTGAGATTAGAAAACATTTCCACACACAAAGAGTGGTAGAAGTTTGGAACACTCTTCTGCAAACGGCAATTGATGCTAGCTCAATTGCTAAATTTAAATGTGAGATAGATAGCTTTTTGGCAACTAAAGGTATTAAGGGATATGGGCCAAAGGCAGGTATATGGAGTTAGATCACAGATCAGCCATGATCTTATCAAATGGCGGAGCAGGCTCGAGGGGCTGAATGGCCTACTCCTGTTCCTATATTCCTATGTTCCTAATAAGGAGTGTAGAAGACCATGCACCAGGTGTACCTATAAAAGAGGTGCCAACTTGGTGAAGCTACAACACAGGACTACATGCATGCTAAACAGCGGAAGCAACATGTTATAGACAGAGCTAAGCGATTCCACAACCAATGGATCAGATCAAAACTCTGCAGTCCTGCCACATCCAGTCGTGAATGGTGGTTGGCAATTAAACATCTAACGGGAGGAGGAGGCTCTGTGAACATCCCCATCCTCAATGATGGCGGAGTCCAGCACATCAGTGTAAAAGACAAGGCTGAAGCGTTTGCAACAATCTTCAGCCAGAAGTGCCGAGTGGATGATCCATCTCGGCCTCCTCCCGATATCCCCACCATCACAGAAGCCAGTCTTCAGCCAATTTGATTCGCTCCACATAATATCAAGAAATGGCCGAGTGCACTGGATACAGCAAAGGCTATGGGCCCTGACAACATCCCGGCTTTAGTGCTGAAGACTTGTGCTCCAGAACTAGCCACGCCTCTAGCCAAACTGTTCCAGTACAGCTACAACGCTGGCATCTACCCGACAATGTGGAAAATTGCCCAGGTATGTCCTGTTCACAAAAAGCAGGACAAATCCAATCCGGCCAATTACCGCCCCATCAGTCTACTCTCAATCATCAGCAAAGTGACGGAAGGTATCGTCGACAGTGCTATCAAGCGGCACTTACTCACCAATAACCTGCTCACTGATGCTCAGTTTGGGTTCCGGCAGGACCACTCGGCTCCAGACCTCATTACAGCCTTGGTCTAAACGTGGACAAAAGAGCTTAATTCCAGAGGTGAGGTGAGAGTGACTGCCCTTGACAACAAGGCAGCATTTGAACAAGTATGGCACCAAGGAGCCCTAGTAAAATTGAAGTCAGTGGGAATCGGGGAAAACTCTCCAGTGGCTGGAGTCATACCTAGCACAGAGGAAGATGGTAGTGGTTGTTGGAGGCCAATCATCTCAGCCCCAGGACATTGCTGCAGGAGTTTCTCATGGCAGTGTCCTAGGCCCAACTATCTTCAGCTGCTTCATCAATGACCTACCCTCCATCATAAGGTTAGAAAAGGGGAAGTTTGCTGATGATTGCACAGTGTTCAGTTCCATTCCTCAGATAATGAAGCAGTCCGTGCCCGCATGCAGCAAGACCTGGACAACATCCAGGCTTGGGCTGATAAGTGGCAAATAACATTTGCGCTGGACAAGTGCCAGGCAACGACCATCTCCAACAAGAGAGAGTCTAACCACCTCCCTTGACATTCAACAGCATTACCATCGCCAAATCCCCCACCATCAATATTCTGGGGGTCGCCATTGACCGGAAACTTAACTAACTGGACCAGCCATATAAATACTGTGGCTACGAGAGCAGGTCAGAGGCTGGGTATTCTGCGGCGAGTGACTCACCTCCTGACTCCCCAAAGCCTTTCCACCATCTATAAGGCACAAGTCAGGAGTGTGATGGACTACTCTCCACTGGCCTGGATGAGTGCTGCTCCAACAACACTCAAGAAGCTCGACACTATCCAGGACAAAGCAGCTCACTTGATTGGCACCCCATCCACCACCCTAAATATTCACTCCCTTCACCACCGGCGCACCGTGGCTGCAGGGTGTACCATCCACCGGATACACTGCAGCAACTCGCCAAGGCTTCTTCGACAGCACCTCCCAAACCCCCGACCTCTACCACCTACAAGGCAAGGGCAGCAGGCACATGGGAACAACACCACCTGCACGTTCCCCTCCAAGTCACACACCATCTCGACTTGGAAATATATCGCCGTTCCTTCATCGTCACTAGGTCAAAATCCTGGAACTCCCTTCCTAACAGCACTGTGGGAGAACCTTCACCACACGGACTGCAGCGGTTCAAGAAAGCGGCTCACCACTACCTTCTCAAGGGCAATTAGGGATGGGCAATAAATGCTGGCCTTGCCAGCAACGCCCACATCCCATGAATGAATTTAAAAAATCTTTCCTCCGCTCCCCTCTAATCCTTCTACCAATCACTTTAAATCTATGCCCGTTGGTTATTGACCCCTCTGCTAAGGGAAATAGGTCCTTCCTATCCACTCTATCTAGGCCCCTCGTAATTTTATAGACCTCAATTAAATCACCCCTCAGCTTCCTCAGTTCCAAAGAAAACAATCCCAGCCTATCCAATCTTTTCTCATAGCTAAAATTCTCCAATCCTGGCAACATCCTCGTAAATCTCCTCTGTACCCTCTCCAGTGCAATCACATCTTTCCTGTAATGTGGTGACCAGAACTGTGCGCAGTGCTCAAGCTGTGGTCTAACTAGTGTTTTATACAGTTCTAGCATAACATCCCTGCTTTTATATTCTGTGCCTCGGCTAATAAAGGAAAGTATTCCATATGCCTTCTTAACCACCTTATCTATCTGGCCTGCTACCTTCAGGGATCTGTGGACATGCACTCCAAGGTCCCTCTCTTCCTCTACACCTCTCAGTATCCTCCCATTTATTGTGTATTCCCTTGTCTTGTTTGCCCTCCCCAAATGCATTACCTCACACTTCTCCGGATTGAATTCCGTTTGCCACTTTTCTACCCACCTGACCAGTCCATTGATATCTTCCTGCAGTCTACAGCTTTTCTCCTCACTATCAATCACACGGCCAATTTTTGTATCATTTGAAAACTTCTTAATCATGCCCCCTACATTTAAATCTAAATCATTGATATATACCACAAAAAGCAAAGGACCTAGCACTGAGCCCTGCGGAACCCCAGTGGAAACAGCCTCCTGGAAACAGATTCTAACATTCCACTACTCCTCCATTTCAGCATCCAATTGTTTCTTAAATGATTCCAGGATTTTTGGCCTCCACTATTCTATCATATAATCATGAGAGGCCATTTGGCCTATCATCTGTGCTGGCTCTTTGAAGAGCTATCCAATTAGACCCACTCCTCTACTCTTTCCCTGTAGCCCAATAAATTTCTCCTTTTCAAGTATTTATCAAATTCCATTTTGAAAATTACGAATGAATCTGCTTCCACCACCCTTTAAGGCAGTGCATCCCAGATCATTACAACTCTCTGAAAAAAAAATTGTTTCCTCATCTTCTCCCCCCCCCACACCCCCCCCCCCTCCCTGGTTACTGACCCTCCTGCCAGTGAAAACAGTTTCTACCTTTGTACTCTATCAAAACCCCTCCTAATTTTGAACACTTCTATTAAATCTCCCCTTAACCCTCTCTGCTCCAAGGAGAACAATCCCAGCTTCCCTAGTTTCTGCACATAACTGAAGTCCCTCATCTCTGGTACCAGTCTGGTAAATCACCTCTGCATCCTCTCCAAGGCCTTGACATCCTTCTTAAAGTGTAGTGCTCAGAATTGGACACATTACTCCAGCTGAGGCCTAACCAGTGATTCATAAAGGTTTAGCATAACTTCCCTGCTTTTGTACTCTATGCCTCTATTTATAAAGCCAAGGATCCCGTATACCTTTTAACAGCCTTCTCAACTTGTCCTGCCATCTTCAAAGATTTGTGTATGTGCACCCCCAGGTGTCTCTGTTCCTGCACCTTCTTTAAAATTGTACCAATTAGTTTATATTGCCTCTCCTCATTTTTCTTTCCAAAATTATCTCCATATTATAAAAAGGATATAGAGGCGCTGGAGAAAGTGCAAAAAAGATTTATTAGGATGATACCACAACTGAGAGGTTATACCTAGCAGCAAAAATTGAGCAGACTGGGTCTCTTTTCTCCAGAAAAGAGGAGAGGGGTGACCTGACAGAGGTCTTTAAGATTATGAAAGGGTTTGATAGGGTACATGTAGAGAAGATGTTTCCACTTGCAGGGGAGGCCAGAACTAGGGGCCATAACTATGACTCCCTTAAGGCTCTCCTAGGGCGCATTGGGAGTAGTCCACTGAGAGTGGTCCTCTCGTTACTATGGTTTTACAGTTTGTTAAATTCTTGGTCACAGTGAGCCATGCCTCCTCAGGGTCCCGCTAGAAACATGACAACGTTGGCTAAATGGACTGTGCAAAGAACTTACGGAAGGATGATATGAGTAGATCTTGTGGAGGTAATCAATCACTCTCTTGACCTGTTCAGACAAGAGCTCAGGAACCCCTGAGGTTGGGGATTCTAGGAGTAGGGGGCACAGTCTAAAAATTAGAGCCAGACCTTTCAGGAGCGAGACTAGAAAACATTTCTACACACAAAGGGTGGTAGAAGTTTGGAACTCTCTTCCGCAAACGGCAATTGATACTAGCTCAATTGCTAAATTTAAATCTGAGATAGATAGCTTTTTGGCAACCAAAGGTATTAAGGGATATGGGCCAAAGGCAGGTATATGGAATTAGATCACAGATCAGCCATGATCTTATCAAATGGCGGAGCAGGCACGAGGGGCTGAATGGCCTACTCCTGTTCCTATGTTCCTATGTTCCTAACATCAAAGTTTGTGGGTAATGACTTGCTCTCAACTGATGTTTGTTTTGGTAAGTCCAGTTATAGTAGGTTATGGCTGTAATCGTACAGCTCTTAAATCGTGACCCAACTAACATTTATCAGTTAACAGTCATCCCATTACTGTAGCTGTGATCATCTTGTGTGCTCTCGGTCTCAGCCAGTCATTATCCTGCCAATCACATTCCGTCTGTGGCTGATACGACTGCTCAAAGAACTCACAAATGGTGGTCTGATGGAGATCACATCCCCACAGGAGAGGAACCCTCTAAAACAAAAAGTGTGAGTCCGCTTACTTCCGGATGGGATTGGTCTCGGGCAAAAAACCTCCCCGTCTGAGGGTTGTAGCAAACCCAGGCGTAAAGTACAGAAGCTGCACCGCTAGGCTGACTCCTGCAGTACTAGCATCACGAGCCTCCACCTTGAAGGAGGGTGGTACCAAGTCAAGATCTGCCATTGCCAAGCTGTTTAGTAAACTGTGGAATACTGGACAGGAAGGGAGTGCTCGTCAATTCCGAAGACCGGGGGAACGCGAGAGTAGTTCTCAGCCAGTGATGTCAAAGAGAAAACTATGAAAAGCACCTCAAGGAAGGCATTCCAAGAGGAGAAGCTGCCCAGACTCCATCCGTTACCCCAATCGAACCCCAGTTTCAGTGGGAATGGAAGCCAAAATGGAAGCAGCCCTGCAGAGGGTCAACAAAACAAGAGCCACTTGTTCAGACACTTTGTAAAAATGTTACATGTTAATTCTGATGTTATATTATGTTATCTGATGCATGTCTTTTAGTAATAAAGTGCAGGCATCAGATGATGATCGTGGGTACACGAAAGGCAAGGCCGTTAACCTAACGACACTAGCCCAGTTGCGTCTCTCTGTTATGTTGGATTCCATGCCAGGTGGAACTCAGTGGTAACGTCTGTTTTCCAAATCACAGATCAACCCGTCCTCCCTCCTCCAAGTACCCGCTGCCACCAGCGGCCAGCCCATCTTTGGCCTGTGCGTGAAACTGGATATTGCAACGTGAACGAGCCATGTAAAGACTCGAAAAAGTCAGTCATTTAATGGAATCATGTTCCACGAGTATCTAAAATATTCACTAATAAATCCAATAGGGAATTCAGAAGAAACTTCTTTACCCAGAGAGTGGTTGGAATTTGGTACTCGCTACCTCAAGGAGTAGTTGAGGCGACTAGCATAGATACATTTAAGGGGAAGCTAAAGGAAGAAAGGAAAAGAAGGATATGCTGATAGGATTAGATGAAGGAGGGAGGGAAGAGGCTCATGTGGAGCATAAACACCGGCATTGACCTGTTGGGCCAAATGGCCTGCTTCAATGCTGTTCATTCTATATAATTTACACTTCACTGCATTAAATTTCATCTGCCACGTGCCTGCCCATTTCACCAGTCTATCTATCTCCTGAAGTCTGCTATCCTCCCCACTGTTTACTACATTTCCAAGCTTTGTGTCATCTGCAAACTTTGAAATTATGCCTCCTATACCCGTCCAGGTCATTAATATATATCAAAAAGAGCTGTGGTCCTAACACTGACCCCTGGGGGATACCATTGTGTACCTCCCTCCATTCTGAAAAATAAGTGTTCACCACTATTCTTTGCTTTTTGACTCTTAGCCAATTTTGTATCCATGCTGCCACCACCCCTTCAATTTCGCTAACTATCTGGAAGTTTATTCCACACATTGATCACTCTCAGTGTGAAGAACCTTCTGATAACAGTCCTAAAATTACCTTTTTACTAGTTTGAACCTGTGAGCACTATTTCTACTCCTGCTGTTTAATTAAAAGTAATATTCTGGGGGGTTTTGCTATACCCTTAACAATTTTGTATTCTACCATTTTGGCTGTATAGTTCAGCATCCTATTTGGCTTTGTTGATTGTCGCTGTGCATTGCTTGGACATGTTTAATGTCAAGACTTGGGTCTCAAGTTCATCCTCTGTACGAAACTATTGGTTGGCTGTTGGTGTGGTGGGAGCTGATCCTGCCCTGAACATCTGCTAGTGAACTGACTTCCAACAGGAGTTGCTGGTTAATGATCAATTTTCTGTGATCTGAGCCAATCAGATTGTACAAAATGACAACTAGGGAGGGGACTGAATTTTTTAAAAGTAGGTTGGACTATTATTTAATTAATTGTAAGTTTAATGTAAATAAACATCATAGTTGTTTTAGACTCTGGTTTTTGTGGTGAGTTTGATAGCATAGTGTGAGCCTACATTAAATCCATTTTTGCAAGGGCTGAGTGTAAAAAAGGTGCAGCATCAACATCATAGGGAATGGGCCAATTGCTGTTATACATGAGAAAGATGGTAGATTAAAAACCCAGAACTGCTTCGACATTATGTTGCCCATTGAGGGAAATACTCCATTTCTGGATCATGACATTCAGTGTCTCCAATTGACCATTTTTAATGGTGACCAGGTGGCAGGTTGTTGTAACTGAAAGATTGCAACAACTGATGGACCCCTGTTTACAATGAGCTTTGATATGACTCCCAGTAGAGATACTAGTTTCTGATTTTGGGGCCTGACTTTGACCCTTTCTTGTATTTAGGCACAATGATTGCTGCTTTCAGCTCAAAGGATGAGCACAGTTGAAATATGGAATCTGGGAATAGCTGTTCTTTGAACATGATTTTGAGATCACTGCTAATTTTCTCCCTCTCCACTCCTAAGGTAGCCAGCTGTGGTTGGACGTATTCCTGGAGGTTTCATCACATGACCTCTCACCTCCAACCGCTTCGCTCCTGCCAATTGTCACCCAACACGTCCATCCTTGCGACGCACCACCTTCCCATACCAAGTGTAATTGGATGATCCTTGACTGTCAGTCAAACAGCCAATTTTCTCATCTCCAATATTTTTACAACTAATAAATGAAAGTGCTCAAAGAAAATGAAAATAATGTACAAGTTTTTTTTAACGCCCCTATAATTTTTTTCCCCAGTTGCTTGCAGAAGTGTCCTCGAGAGTAGTCTTTAATTCCTAGACTCCAATCCAATTGAGTTTCATCGAGGCTACAGCACAGAAACAGGCCATTTGGCCCAACTGGTCTATGCGCTCCACACGAGCCTCTTCCCTCCCTCCTGCGGGGTTGACAACCCTATCCTCTCCTGAAGGCTTTGGCTTCCTGGAATATGGTTCTATGGGTGCTGGTGCCCTTTGTGGCCTTAAGTTGGACCTTTTTTATGAATGGGCATGATTGCTGTTGGCAAGCTGTTCAAACACAGAGGAAGATCAGCCAAGTCTGTTCCTGTCCTAACCCAATGTCCCCCAAATATGAAATTCAGTAGGTGTAGTCGGATAGTGATCAGAAGTGGAATTTCTGGCTTACCTTTTTTCCCCTCTTACTACCCCTGAGGCCAATTTTAGCATGACCAATCCCTGCTGTGCTCAACTTACTCAGACAGACCTGGGATTGAACCTGGGACCTTACTGGTCTTTGTAGCTTGGCTACTCACTGGGATAGCTGACTGAGCTTTTCTTTGAATCTTTTATCACAAGTCAGGAGTGTGATGTAATACTCTCCACTTGCCTGGATGAGTGCAGCTTCAACAACACTCAAGAAGCTCGACACCATCCAGGACAAAGCAGCCTGCTTGAATGGCACCCCATCCACCACCCTAAACATTGGTTCACCTCACCACTGGTGTACTGTGGCTGCAGTGTGTACCATTCACAGGATGCACTGCAGCAACTTGCCAAGGCTTCTTCGACAGCACCTCCCAAACCCGCGACCTCTACCACCTAGAAGGACAAGGGCAGCAGGCACATGGGAACAACACCACCTGCACGTTCCCCTCCAAGTCACACACCATCCCGACTTGGAAATATATCGCCGTTCCTTCATCGTCGCTGGGTCAAAATCCTGGAACTCCTAACAGCACTGTGGGAGAACCTTCACCACACGGACTGCAGCGGTTCAAGAAGGCGGCTCATCACCACCTTCTCAAGGGCAATTAGGGATGGGCAATAAATGCCGGCCTCGCCAGCGATGCCCACATCCCATGAACGAATAAAAAAAAAATAATTGCCTGTATCATTATTACTCCTCTTTACAAGGTGATGATGCCCCTTTAAATCGTTCTCACTAGAAAACTGGGATGTTCTGCAGCTGGATCTTTAAAAAAAATCATTCTCGGGATGTGCGTGGTGTTGGCAAGGCTGACATTTATTGCCCATCCCTTCCCTAGTTGCCCGCGGAAGGGAGTTGAGTGATTTGCCAGGCCACTTCAACCATATCAGTGTGGGACTTGAGTCACATATAGACCAGACTGAGTAAGGTCAGAAGGTTTCCTTCCCTAAAGGACAGATATTAGTGAACCAGTTGGGTTTTTACAACAATCCAACAGTCTCATGGCTACCTTTACTGATGACAGCTTTTTATGTGCAGATTTCTTCCAACTGAATTCAAATTCTCAAACTGCTATTGTGGGATTTGAACTCATAGGGCCCGATATTACCATAGCAGCGGGTTCGCGGCGGGGGAGGGGTGATTGGGCGCGTGGGTAACGCGCCTGGTGAAATCAGTCTGCCCCGCGCGCAATCGCAGGCTGATTGGATCCACTTACCTGTTGTTCCGGGTTCGCCGCTGCTGAGCTGCGCGGCGGGCGGGCTGCGCATGCGCAGTAAGGTCTGTCAGCTGGAGGAGCTCTATTTAAAAGGGGCAGTCCTCCACTGACTGATGCTGCAAGAAATAGGAAAAAGTACAGCATGGAGCAGCCCAGGGGGAAGGCTGCTCCCAGGTTTAATGATGCCTCACTCCAGGTATCATTGGATGGGGTGAGGAGGAGGAGGGGGAGGACAGAGATCTTCCACCCGGCGGGCGGGAGGAAGCGGCCTGCCTCTGCCACCAAGAAGGCCTGGCTCGAGGTGGCAGAGGAGGTCACCTGCACCACCATACAGTGCAGGAGGCGCTGCAATGACCTAAGTAGGTCAGCCAAAGTGAGTACACTTGCTCATTCCCCTACACTCTGTCTGCCACATCACCGCCCCCACCCCACATCTCCTTCTGCACTGCCAACACTACTCTATCACATCACCCCTCACAACCACTCAAACCTCATCCTCATCTTACCTGCACTTACTCGGTGAGCGGCGGGAGAGAGCGAGACCAGAGCGGAGATATAAACAGCGCGGAGAGAGCGAGAGTCCAGTCGGTGAGCGGCGGGAGAGAACGAGACCAGAGCGGAGATATAAACAGCGCGGAGAGAGCGAGAGTTCAGTCGGTGAGCGGCGGGAGAGATCGAGACCAGAGCGGGGATATAAACAGCGCGGAGAGAGCGAGAGTTCAGTCGGTGAGCGGCGGGAGAGAGCGAGACCAGAGCGGGGATATAAACAGCGCGGAGAGAGCGAGAGTTCAGTCGGTGAGCGGCGGGAGAGAGCGAGACCAGAGCGGGGATATAAACAGCGCGGAGAGAGCGAGACCAGAGCGGGGATAAAAACAGCGCGGAGAGAGTGAGAGTTCAGTCGGTGAGCGGCGGGAGAGAGCGAGACCAGAGCGGAGATCTAAACAGCGCGGAGAGAGCGAGAGTCCAGTCGGTGAGCGGCGGGAGAGAGCGAGACCAGAGCGGGGATATAAACAGCGCGGAGAGAGCGAGACCAGAGCGGGGATATAAACAGCGCGGAGAGAGTGAGACCAGAGCTTACTCTGAGAGCGAGACTCTGAGACCAGCGGCAGTTCGGGGTGACGTCACCAGTCAGAAAGTGACGCCGCACAGGGGAGGCAGCTGATTGGTGAGTAGGTTCAGGTGAGTATTTCTACCATTTTACTGTAAGTAAAGTAATAAGAAAGGGAAGATCTGCAGGTTTTATAGCAGATAGTGTTTTTTTTTTATAGTGAACCTAGGTCCCTAGTATAGTTAACATTTTCTAACTTCAACGTAATTTAAAAGGGGTAACTAAGCTAAGGCAAGTCATGGCAGCAGACCTCGCACCCGTGATATGCTCCTCCTGCAAGATGTGGGAAGTCATGGACACTACCAGTGTCCCTGCCGACCATGTGTGCGGGAAGTGTGTCCACCTGCAGCTACTGACCGATCGTATCTCGGAGCTGGAGCTGCGGGTGGACTCACTGTGGAGCATCCGCGATGCAGAGAAACTCGTGGATAGCACGTTTAGCGAGTTGGTCACACCGCAGGTAAAGGGTATACAGGCAGGAAGTGAATGGGTGACCACCAGGAAGAGTAAGAGATGCAGGCAGGTAGTGCAGGGGTCCCCTGTGGCCATCCCCCTCTCAAACAGATATGCCACTTTGGATGCTGTTGGGGGGGATGACTTATCAGGGGAAGGCAGCAGCAGCCAACTTCCTGGCACCACGGGTAGCTCTGCTGCACAGGCTGGGAGGAAAAAGAGTGGCAGAGCTATAGTGATAGGGGACTCAATTGTAAGGGGAATAGACAGGCGTTTCTGCGGCCGCAACCGAGACTCCAGGATGGTGTGTTGCCTCCCTGGTGCAAGGATCAAGGATGTCTCGGAGCGGCTACAGAACATTTTGGAGGGGGAGGGCGAACAGCCAGCTGTCGTGGTGCACATAGGCACCAACGATATAGGTAAAAAAGGGGATGAGGTCCTAAAAGCAGAATATAGGGAGTTAGGAGGTAAATTAAAAAATAGGACCTCAAAGGTAGTAATCTCAGGATTGCTGCCAGTGCCACGTGCTCGTCAGAGTAGAAATAGGAGGATATTTCAAATGAATACGTGGCTAGAGGAATGGTGCAAGGGGGAGGGATTCAAATTCCTGGGACACTGGGAACGGTTCTGGGGGAGGTGGGACCAGTACAAACCGGATGGTCTGCACCTGGGCAGGGCCGGGACCGCTGTCCTAGGAGGAGTGTTTGCTAGTGCTGTTGGGGAGGGTTTAAACTAAAGTGGCAGGGGGTTGGGAACCTGAGCAGGGAGAGAGAGGAAAGCGTAACAGGAAGGGACAGAAGGTATGGAGTAATAGGTAAAGTGTTAAAAAAGGAAAAAGCAGGAACTAAGCGTCACAAAACAGATTTGAAAGTTCTTTATCTGAATGCACGTAGCATTCGTAATAAAATGGACGAGTTAACGGCACAAATAACTACGTATGGGTATGATCTTGTGGCCATTACAGAAACATGGCTGCAGGGTGACAACGACTGGGAATTAAATATGCCAGGGTATTTAACAATCAGGAAGGACAGGCAGGAAGGAAGGGGAGGTGGGGTGGCTATGTTAATAAAGGAAGGAATCACTGTAATACAGAGAAATGATATTGGGACAAAGCATCAAGATAATGAAACAGTTTGGGTGGAGATAAGGAATAATAAGGGAAAAAAAACATTAGTGGGCGTAGTATATAGGCCTCCTAATAGTTGCAACTCTGCTGGAAGAAGTATTAATCAGGAGATAGTCGGGGCATGTAATAAGGGAACAGCCATAATTATGGGGGATTTTAATTATCATATTAACTGGGCAAATCAAATTGGGCAGAGCAGCCTTGAGGATGAGTTCATTGAGTGCATCAGGGATGGATTTCTTGAGCAGTATGTAACTGATCCTACAAGGGGGCAGGCAACCTTGGACCTGGTCCTGTGTAATGAGTCAGGATTAATTAATAATGTCCTAGTTAAGGATCCCCTTGGAACGAGCGACCACAACATGGTTGAATTCCATATCCAATTAGAGGGTGAGAAGGTTGATTCTCAAACAAGCGTACTGAGCTTGAATAAAGGAGACTATGATGGTATGAGAGCGGAATTGATTAAAGTGGACTGGGAAAATAGATTAAAGGGTAAGACGGTACATGAGCAGTGGTGTTCATTTAGGGAGTTATTTTACAACTTTCAAAATAAATATATTCCACTGAGGAAAAAAGGGTGTAAAAGAAATGACAGCCATCCGTGGCTAAGTAAAGAAATCAAGGATAGTATCCGACTAAAAACAAGGACATATAAGGTAGCCAAACTTAGTGGGAGGATAGAAGATTGGGAATTCTTCAAAAGACAGCAAAAAGTAACTAAAGGATTGATTAAGAAAGGGAAGTTAGATTATGAAAAGAAATTAGCAAAAAATATAAAAACAGATAGCAAGAGTTTCTATAGTTATATAAAAAGAAAAAGGGTGGCTAAGGCAAACATAGGTCCCTTAGAGGATGAGACCGGGAAATTAATGGTGGGAAACATGGAGATGGCAAAAATGCTGAACAAATATTTTGTTTCAGTCTTTACAGTAGAGGACACTAAGAATATCCCAACACTGGACAAACAGGGGACTCTCGGGGGGGAGGAGCTAAATACGATTAAAATCACTCAGGAGATGGTACTCAGTAAAATAATGGGACTCAAGGCGGATAAATCCCCTGGACCTGATGGCTTCCATCCTAGGGTCTTGAGGGAAGTGGCAGTAGGGATTGTGGATGCTTTGGTGATAGTTTTCCAAAATTCCCTGGACTCAGGAGAGGTCCCGGCAGATTGGAAAACTGCTAATGTAACACCGTTATTTAAAAAGGGTAGTAGGCAGAAGGCTGGAAATTATAGGCCAGTTAGCTTAACATCTGTGGTGGGTAAAATTTTGGAGTCTATTATTAAGGAGACAGTAACGGAACATTTAGATAAGCATAATTTAATAGGACAAAGTCAGCATGGCTTTATGAAGGGGAAGTCATGTCTGACAAATTTGCTTGAGTTCTTCGAGGATATAACGTATAGGGTGGATAAAGGGGAACCAGTGGACATAGTGTATTTAGACTTCCAGAAGGCATTCGACAAGGTGCCACATAAAAGATTATTACTTAAGATAAAAAATCACGGGATTGGGGGTAATATTCTGGCATGGGTGGAGGATTGGTTATCGAACAGGAAGCAGAGAGTTGGGATAAATGGTTCATTTTCGGACTGGCAACCAGTAACCAGTGGTGTTCCACAGGGGTCGGTGCTGGGTCCCCAACTCTTTACAATCTATATTAACGATTTGGAGGAGGGGACCGAGTGCAACATATCAAAATTTGCAGATGATACAAAGATGGGAGGGAAAGTAGAGAGTGAGGAGGACATAAAAAACCTGCAAGGGGATATAGACAGGCTGGGTGAGTGGGCGGAGATTTGGCAGATGCAATATAATATTGGAAAATGTGAGGTTATGCACTTTGGCAGGAAAAATCAGAGAGCAAGTTATTTTCTTAATGGCGAGAGACTGGAAAGTACTGCAGTACAAAGGGATCTGGGGGTCCTAGTGCAAGAAAATCAAAAAGTTGGTATGCAGGTGCAGCAGGTGATCAAGAAAGCCAACGGAATGTTGGCTTTTATTGCTAGGGGGATAGAATATAAAAACAAGGAGGTATTGCTGCAGTTATATAAGGTATTGGTGAGACCGCACCTGGAATACTGCATACAGTTTTGGTCTCCATACTTAAGAAAAGACATACTTGCTCTCGAGGCAGTACAAAGAAGGTTCACTCGGTTAATCCCGGGGATGAGGGGGCGGACATATGAGGAGAGGTTGAGTAGATTGGGACTCTACTCATTGGAGTTCAGAAGAATGAGAGGCGATCTTATTGAAACATATAAGATTGTGAAGGGTCTTGATCGGGTGGATGCGGTAAGGATGTTCCCAAAGATGGGTGAAACTAGAACTAGGGGGCATAATCTTAGAATAAGGGGCTGCTCTTTCAAAACTGAGATGAGGAGAAACTTCTTCACTCAGAGGGTGGTAGGTCTGTGGAATTTGCTGCCCCAGGAAGCTGTGGAAGCTACATCATTAGATAAATTTAAAACAGAAATAGACAGTTTCCTAGAAGTAAAGGGAATTAGGGGTTATGGGGAGCGGGCAGGAAATTGGACATGAAGCTGAGTTCGGATCGGTCAATGCCCTGTGGGTGGCGGAGAGGGCCCAGGGGCTGTGTGGCCGGGTCCTGCTCCGACTTCTTGTGTTCTTTAGATTTGTGGTTGGGATCAGATCAGCCATGATCTTATTGAATGGCGGAGCAGGCTCGAGGGGCCGATTGGCCTGCTCCTGCTCCAATTTCTTATGTTCTTATGTT
Source organism: Heptranchias perlo (assembly GCF_035084215.1). Taxonomy (NCBI): domain Eukaryota; kingdom Metazoa; phylum Chordata; class Chondrichthyes; order Hexanchiformes; family Hexanchidae; genus Heptranchias; species Heptranchias perlo. The sequence goes on from NC_090329.1 coordinate 129,900,362, forward strand.
CTTATGTACTCACCTCGCCAGTACCCATCCCGCCACTACCACTCAACCTAATCCTCATACAATCTCATGGCTCTATCTCATACTCACCCTCTCATGCATCTCTTTCACAGTCAGCCTCACTCAACCAGCCACAGGTCATGCATCACATATGTGCAGTATGCAGCGTAAGGCAAACGTGTCGTGAGCATGAAGGGGATGCACAAGGGTGTATGAGGGTTTGTCATGGTTTTTACTTATATTTAATTTCTGAGCATATTATATTGGCTCCACTACTGTCACGTCTTTGCGAATCTTGTCTGGTTTGTGCAATAATGCCCTTTCCTGAGGATCACAATGAAGACCCACACCTGATGCCACCCATTGTGTCACTGCAGAGTGGGTGTAGGTGTATTTGCAGGGCTCTTTTGTGCAGACGACTGAGAGACGTCGGCGATGTCCCCGGTGGCACTCTGGAAGGATGCGGAGGAGAAGTTGTTGAGGGCAGTGGTGACTTTGACAGCGACAGGTAAGAAGATGGTGCTCGGGCCAGCCGGGAGCAGCTTGGCATGAAGGAGGCTGCAGATGTCCACGACTACATGTCAAGTGACTCTGAGCCGCCGTGTGCACTGCTGCTCAGAGTGGTCCAGGAAGCTGAGCCTCGGTCTGTGGACCCTGTGGCGAGGGTAGTGCCCTCTGCGACGCATCTCTCTCTGCGGTTGCACTCCCTCCTGCTGTGCAGGTGGATGTGTCACAGCACTGTGTTGTGGAGCTCCATGTGTCAGAGGTAGACAGCGTGGCCGGCGAGGCTGGTGATGCTGTTCGCCCTCCGAGGAGGTCACGACTGCAGCTACGGCGGCCCCCATCAGGAAGATGTAGGTCTGAGGGGGTCCGCAAGGTAGGTACATGTCTCTGGACCCCAGGGTAAGTGTGCAAGTTGGTGAATTTTGTTGTTAGGAGGAGGGTGGTGGAGGCCAAACTTTGTCCAAAGTGACAGAGTGGCCTCCTGCAATGAGTGAGGGTCTCCCCCCCCCCATCTGTCAAATGGACCTTTGCAGCTGCCACACGTCCATTTGAACTGGGAGTGTTTCCCCCAGTATGGGAAACAGTCCCAGTTGTTTGTAAAATCCCAACCCTCCTAAAATATCATGTTAATCAGGTCTGTAAACAACCTTAAATTATAAAATAAATACCTTAAGTGGCACCCCGCTGGCTTTAATTGCCGGCAGGAGTCCCACATGCGAGCCAGGAATGCACCCGATCGCGGGTGCTAAAATAGAGCCCATAATCTCTGGATTAATAATCCAGGTCTCTGGATTGTTAGTCCAGTAACATAACCATTATGCTACAGAACCCACAGGGTATAGAGTGACTGTCAGTGGAAAAAAATTGTTGATATTAGGGGCGGAAATGAAGATGCTGAAAGTTTTAGCTCCACTTAAAAGGTCTCAGCCAAGGAAGGGGAAACATGGCCACAGCTCCTGCTCCTGATTCCCCCATCCAGGACCAGGAAGTGCATCAATGTCAACTGAAGAGGAAGTCATAAAATTGAGTCCCCACAACCAAGCAGCCTGTTGACACTTGGGGCTCGATTTTAAAAGTAAAAAACAGGTGGGTTGGGGGCGGGGAGTGGGGCATTGAAAATTGCCATCATTTCAGACCTACGCCCAATCCGCCCATTTCCGGTTTTCACAGGGGCAGGACAAGGGGTAGGTGGCCAACCCGCTCCCAGGAGGCAGGTCGGGCCTTGAAACCTTTCAAGGAGGCTTCAGGCCTCCATTTTTAACTAATTCCCGATTTCAACCCCGGGCGGCCGGGATTCCTGGGCCTTCTGTTTTACGTCTCGTGAAAGGAGGCAAGAAGGCCTGAGACTAACAGGTAGGTGCCTAGAAAGGCACAGGTTGTGGGCCTGGAGGAGGCTCAATAAGCCTACCTGCACCGATCCCTCCACCCCGATCGCGGACCCCCCCATATCGCAGACCCCAACCCTGACCCCTCATTGCAGACCCACGACCCCGATCCTCCCCCTCCGACCCCCGATCATCCGGCCCCCGATCCTCTGACCCCCGATCATCCGCCCCCTCCATCATAAGGTCAGAAATGGGGATGTTCGCTGATGACTGCACAGTGTTCCGTTCCATTCGCAACCCCACAAATAATGAAGCAGTCCCAGCCTGCATGCAGCAAGACCTGGACAACATCCAGGCTTGGGCTCATAAGTGGCAAGTGACAGACAAGTGCCAGGAAATGACCATCTCCAACAAGAGAGAGTCTAACCACCTCCCCTTGACATTCAATGGCATTACCATCGCCGAATCCCCCACCATCAACATCCTGGGGGTCACCATTGACCAGAAACTTAACTGGACCAGCCACATAAATACTGTGGTTACAAGAGCAGGTCAGAGGCTGGGTATTCTGCGGCGAGTGACTCACCTCCTGACTCCCCAAAGCCCTTCCACCATCTACAAGGCACAAGTCAGGAGTGTGATGGAATACTCTCCACTTGCCTGGATGAGTGCAGCTCCAACAACACTCAAGAAGCTCGACACCATCCAGGACAAAGCAGCCCGCTTGATTGGCACCCCATCCACCACCCTAAACATCCACTCCCTTCACCACCGGCGCACAGTGGCTGCAGTGTGTACCATCCACAGGATGCACTGCAGCAACTCACCAATGCTTCTTCGACAGCACCTCCCAAACCCGTGACTTTTACCACCTAAAAGGACAAGGGCAGCAGGCACATGGGAACAACACCACCTGCACGTTCCCCTCCAAGTCACACACCATCCCGACTTGGAAATATATCGCCGTTCCTTTATCGTTGCTGGGTCAAAATCCTGGAACTCCCTTCCTAACAGCACTGTGGGAGAACCTTCACCACACGGACTGCAGCGGTTCAAGAAGGCGGCTCACCACCACCTTCTCAAGGGCAATTAGGGATGGGCAATAAATGCCAGCCTCACCAGCAACGCCCACATCCCATGAACGAATAAAAAAAAAGATCCTCCGACCCCGATGATCCGACCCATTATCCAACCCCTCCAACCCCCGATCCCAATCATCCGACGCCCAATCATTCGACCCCCGATCATCTGATCCCGATCCCCCGACCCCGATCCTCCCCCTTCAACCCCCGATCCTCTAACCTTGATGATCCGGCCCCCGATCCCCAGACTCCCCATCCCGATCCTCCGACCCCGGTCATCCGACCTCGATCCTCCGACCCCCGAACCCCCAACCCCGATCCTCCGAAACCCGATCCCCCGACCCCGATCCTCCCCCTCCAGCCCCAATCCTCCAACCTTGATCCTCCGACCCCATTAATCCGACTCTGACCCCTGAACCCCTGACCCCGATCCTCTGACCCCAATCCCCTGACCCCAATCCCGATCAATAAGCCTACCTGCACCGATCCCCCCCCCTCCAACCCTCAATCATCCGATCCAGGTCCTCCGATCCCGATCCTCCGACCCCCAACCCTCCCCCTCAACGATCGCGGAGCCCCACGATGACCCCCGATCCCACCCACTCCGTGCCTGACCTCCGATCCCAACCCCACGACTCGTGACCCCCATGCCTACCTATGCCCACCCATGTCCCTTGCTCACCCATGCCCCATGCCCACCTGTGCCCCTCGCCCACCCATGCCTACATGCCCACCCATGCCCCTTGCACACCCATACCCCCATGCCCACCCGTGCCCCTTGCCCACCCATGCCCCTGTGCATCCTACCATGCCCCTTGCCCACCCATGCCCCCTGCCCAACCATGCTACCCCATGCCCCCTCCCCAATCCACGCAAACAAAGACTTACCTGCAGACTTACCTGAAGACATCCTCTCCCTGGCTGGTTTCCCGTCCGACTGAGACCAGCCTGTCGATCAGCTGGTGAGTCCGACAAAAAAAAATAAAAGACGTCCTTACGTCAAAATCGTAAGGACGTCCGCGAAACCTGTACTAATGGGTTTCCTGACCTCAAATTGACCCCCCGCCCCTTTCCCTTGGTGTGCAGGCTTCTATGTGAAGAATGGCTGTCAGCACCATAAGACCAAAAGAGATAGGAGCAGGAGGAGGCTATTCGGCCCCTCGAGCCTGCTCTGCCATTCAATGAGATCATGGCTGGTCTGATTTTTACATCAACTCCACTTTTCCGCCCTATCCCCATATCCTTTGACTCCCTTGCTGATCAAAAATTAGTCTAACTCAGCCTTGAATGTATTCAATGACTCAGCCTCCACAGCTTTTTGGGGTAAAGAATTCCAAAGATTCACGACCCTCTGGAAGAAGAAATTCCTCCTCATTTCTGTCTTAAATGGGCGACCCCTTATTCTGAGACTATGCCCCCTAGTTTTAGATTCCCCCATGAGGGGTAACATCCTCTCAGCATCTATCCTATCGAGTCCCCTCAGAATCTTGTATGTTTCAATAAGATCTCCTCTCATTCTTCTAAACTCCAATGAGTATAGACCCAACCTGTTCAATCTTTCCTCATAAGACAACCCTTCCATACCCGGAATCAACCTCGTGAACCTTCTCTGAACTGCCTCCAATGCAAGTATGTCCTTCCTTAAATAAGGGCACCAGAACTGTATGCAGTGCTCCAGGTGTGGTCTCACCAGCACCCTGCCAATACCCTACCCAAATCGCCATTTTTCATGTGCAAGCCCAGACTGTGAATGCCAGCAAGCTATTCAACTACGTGGGGAAATATAGCTGAGCCCACCCTGTCGACACCCAACATGCGTACTTGCATCAGGGGTTTGTCAGGGGTTTGCTGGACAGCATTCAGGAGCAGGAAGCCTGCCCAATTTTCCCTTTTCTAATCAAGAGGCACTGGGGCCAATTGTAACACCCAGCACCATCTCAGTGAAGATCAGCTGACTCACCACAGACCAGGGGTTGATCCTGGTCCCTGTGGCTTGGCTACTCACTGGATAACGTTGATGAGCTACGTGTGTCTCGAAGGCTGTGTCTTGGCTGTGTGACTCGATAGTGTGTAATACATTTTTACTGTATTAGGATATGTATAAATTTTGAATTTTTTAAACGTGTCCTCTAAGGTTTTCAATGACATTATTCTATGAGATACTATTGGTGTTAGATTCTACAACAAAAACTGCTTAAAAACCGACAGTTTATGACATGCCTGAATGACTGTAGGCACAGAGCGCAAGTGTACACTGTCCTCTCGTTACCGTGGCTGACGTTCAAATGATATTTCCAAGTACAATGAAGTTTCTGCACGCTGCCAGCTGATCGCAATGGGAATGGTGAGTTACTGGCTTGATAGTAAATGTGCGGCACCTTGAGGGAAGAAAGTGGGGAGAGTGAAAAAAAACAGTTCACATTTGCCTCAACTTTATGGAGTTCTTTAGTTCGCCCACTTTTGTGCTCATCTTGGATACGGATCTTATTTGCCACACAGCATCATCTTCATCACACCCAACAGTGTTCAGAAGCAGAAGAGGTGTCCCTTGCAACTTTTCTGGAAACGCACAGTATATCTCTGCTAATGGTTCCACCAAGTCCACCTCAGTGTCATTTAGCCATTCGATGAAGCCCCTGAGACTACAGTCACAGATGTATTGGTTTTGCCTCAAGTCCAGATGACTCACAAAGCTGAAGACCTGCGGGCTGGGTGACACAAGGCGGTTTTTAGACAGGTCGAGAATCTCGAGGGTGCTGGGAAACAGGCCTGGGCTGAGCTGGGACAGGGAGTTAGAAGATAAGTTGAGTCTCTTTAGAGAATCCAAACCTTTAAAAACATCTTGTGGCAGCTCCATGAGATAGTTATGATCAAGAAGAAGGACTGTCAGCTTAGTCAGATTGTGGAACACCTCCCTGCACCGTTTAGATGACCACATCAACTGGAGGAAGTTGCTCGAGAGGTCAAGGTGTATTAACTGGTTGTCTTTGGAAATGGCATCAGTAGGAGCAGCACTGCATGTCGACACACGGTTGTCCCCTAACAAAAGATGCTCCACAGCAGGAAGCTGCATGATCTCATAGAAAACCTTGAGGTTGGTAAACGCATTGCTTGAGAAATCGAAAAACGTTCCGTTGGAAACGGGCTTGAGGCCATAAACCGTCGCCAGGCGGTTGTGACCCACTAAAAAATATGCCAGTCGTGGGAGGGGGTGAAGCCCAGAAATCACGGAGAGGGAATTGTCTCAAAGGTTCAATGTCCTCAGTTGGTTCAATCCATGAAATGCGTTGTTCTGAATGACCCCGATATGGTTGTGTTGCAGGTCAATGAACGAGACGTCCCTCAGACCTTCAAAGGTTGACAAGTAGATCGTGCCCAAAAGATTGTAAGAAAGATTTAACTGCTGAAGGGAGTCAAGGCCGAAGAATGCATTCTTTTCAATCTGATTGATCTTGTTCATAAATAATGTTAGAATCAGCAAGGAGCTCAGGTGTGAAAATACACGGGGTTTCAGGGAGAAAATGAATGTGTGGGACACGTCCAGAATTAACACAGAACTGTCACTGAGACCAGAAAATGTCTGATTGCTTGGATCCTGTATATTGTTAAAACCAAACGATCTACCAATGGGCAGGAACTGCATCTTCACATGTATAACAACTGTTCCCCGTACAGCTGAAAACATCTTCTCCAGTTGTTGGACGGTAAGCCCAGTTGATGAAATGTCCAAGGTGTGAAGCATTACACCCTGGAAAGGATTGCCACATTGCTCCCAGTCAAAGGTTTCATCTCCATACAAGTATGTGTTTGAGGAGATGTCAAATGTTTTGAAAAGCCTCTGTCGAACATTGTACAGATCCCCCTCACAAATCTGGCCAATCCGATTTGCCTTAAAATGAACATTCTCCAGTGTCCATAGGTTATAAAATGTTGGATCTGGCCTGATATGTTCTATCTTGTTTCCTTCAAGAACGAGGGTTCGCAGTGAGATTAAGTCTTTAAAATACCCTTGTTGTAGAACGGAGTCACGAAGACCATTGTAGTCCAGAGACAGGACCTGCAGGTTTCTTAGGCCAGAAAATGCCTCCAAGTCCAGCTCTAGCTCTTTGTTTCCGCCCAGGTCTAGAGATGTCAGATTGGGCAAATTCCTAAATGCTCCTGGTCCAACACGCAGCGATTTACTCTCCTGCATTTTGAGTCTTAACTCCTGTAACTCCTTGAGAGAAGGAAACGATGCTTTTGTGACGAGGCGGAGATAGTTGGAATTTAGATTGAGCTTGACAATATTACGTGGCACTCTTGGGATCTGCATAAGATAGCTGGAGTGACAGAAAGCAGCCCTTTCAAATACTGGGCATGCAGTATACTGACAATTCACACTCGTCATGAGGGCAGCTCCCAGGAGAAGCAGGAAGTGATGACACGGTATTGCTACGTCCCTACAAAAGAAAAGAATTCGTTCAACATTAGTTGCTCTTAATGAACAGGAAATATGGTTAGGGTGCAGTGGTGTCCTTTCTGCTGCCAATGATTCGTAGAATCTTACAGCACAGAAAGAGGCCATTAGAGCGATCCAATTAATCCCACTTCCTTGCTCTTTCCCCACAGCCCTGCAAATTTCTAATTTTAAAGTATTTATCCAATTCCTTTTTGAAAACTAATAATGAATCTGCTTCCTCCATCCTTTCAGGCAGTGAATTCCAGATCAGAACAAATCGCTGCGTAAAAAAAATTCTCCTCCATCTTACCTCTTGTTCTTATGCCAATTATCTTAAATCTGTGTCCTCTGGTTACCAACCCACCGGCCACTGAAAACAGTTTCTCCCTATTTAATCAAGCAAAACCCCTCATAATTTTGAGCACAGGTGCACGCAGCCCTGTCCCACAAACACTGTCCATTCTTCACGTGTGAGCATAGACAGTGAGTGTCAGCAGACTATTCGATCATGGAGAAAGAGACCAACGTTGAATTTGATCATGTCCTTGCTTGATATCCCACACATGTGCACTTTTGAGCCCCTGAGCTGAAATCCGAACCCTTATCCGCTCCATCATTCTCAGACCACTTAATGGGAGCGACTGACACTATTAATCCCAACAACGTAACTACAGCAGACCCAAATTTGTGACAGTTAGACTGGAAGAGATTGCAGAGATAAGGTGGAGTCAGGCCGTGAGGGTACACGTAGTTGAGGGTAATTTCCTTCCCCGCTCTGAAGGCAATGACTTTGAGGGAATGGTTCGACGGGTGCTGGCTACCATTCAGCACTTTACCCTCCCTCTGTATGTACGGACCTGTGAGGATTCTGTATTCCTTCTCTCTGTATATACAGACCGGTGAGGATTCAATATTCCATCTCTGTGCATATACAGACTGGTGAGGATTCAATATTCCATCTCTGTGCATATACAGACCGGTGAGGATTCAATATTCTCTCTCTCTGTCTCTACAGACCTGTGAGGATTCTGTATTCCTGCTCTCTGTATATACAGACCGGTGAGGATTCTGTATTCTATCTGTGTATATACAGACCGGTGAGGGTTCAATATTCCCTCTCTCTGTATATACAGACTGGTGAGGATTCCATATTCTCTCTCTCTGTATATACAGACTGGTGAGGATTCTGTATTCCCTCTCGCTGTATACAGATAGGTGAGGATTCTGTATTCCCTGTCTCTGTATAGACAGACCGGTGAGAATTCTGTACTCTGTCATTCGGTATATAAGGCCCGGTGAGGATTCTGTATTCCCTCTCTCTGTATATACAGACCAGTGAGGAATCAGTATTCCGTCTCATTGCATATACAGACCGGTGAGGATTCCGGATTCCCTCCCTCTGGAGATATGGACTGGTGAGGTTTCTGCATTCCCTCCCTCTGTATATATAGAAAGGTGAGGAATTGGTATTCCGTCTCTCTGCATATACAGACCAGTGAAGATTCTGTATTCCCTCTTTCTGCATATACTGACCGGTAAGGATACCGTATGCCGCCTCTCTGTCTGTACAGACCGGTGAGGATACTGCATTCCCTCTCTCTGTATATACAGACCGGTGAGAGTTCTGTAGTCACTCTCTCTCTCTATATACGGACCAATGAGGATTCTGTATTCCCTCTCTCTTATATACAGACAGGTGGGGATTCTGTATTCAATCTCTCTGTATATATAGACTGATGAGGATTCTATGTTCCCTCTCCCTTTATATACAGACCAGTGAGGATGCTGTATTCTGTCTCCCTGGATATACAAACCGGTGAGTATTTTGTATTCCATCTCTGTGTATATACAGACCGGAGGCAATACTGTATTCCCTCTCTCTGAATATACAGGCCGGTGAGGATTCTGTTTTTCTTCTCTCTGTATATACAGACCGGTGAGGAATCTGTATTCCGTCTCACTGCATATACAAACTGGTGAGGATTCTGTATTGCCTCTCTCTGCATATACAGACCGGTGAGGATTCTGTATTCCCTCTCTCTGCATATACAGACCGGTGAGGAATTTTCATTCCGTCTCTCTGCATATACAGACTGGTCAGGATTCTGTATTCCCTCTCTCTGCATATACTGACCGGTGAGGGTAACGTATGCCGCCTCTCTGTCTATACAGACCGGTGAGGATTCTGTATTCCCTCTCTCTGTATATACAGACCGGTGAGGAATCTGTATTCCGTCTCATGGCATATACAAACTGGTGAGGATTCTGTATTGCCTCTCTCTGCATATACAGACCGGTGAGGAATTTTCATTCCGTCTCTCTGCATATACAGACCGGTCAGGATTCTGTATTCCCTCTCTCTGCATATACTGACCGGTGAGGGTAACGTATGCCGCCTCTCTGTCCATACAGACCGGTGAGGATTCTGTATTCCCTCTCTCTGTATATACAGACCGGTGAGGAATCTGTATTCCGTCTCATGGCATATACAAACTGGTGAGGATTCTGTATTGCCTCTCTCTGCATATAAAGACCGGTGAGGATTCTGTATTCCCTCTCTCTGTATATACGGACCGATGAGGAATTTTCATTCCGTCTCTCTGCATATACAGACCGGTCAGGATTCTGTATTCCCTCTCTCTGCATATACTGACCGGTGAGGGTAACGTATGCCGCCTCTCTGTCTATACAGACCGGTGAGGATTCTGTATTCCCTCTCTCTGTATATACAGACCGGTGAGGAATCTGTATTCCGTCTCATGGCATATACAAACTGGTGAGGATTCTGTATTGCCTCTCTCTGCATATAAAGACCGGTGAGGATTCTGTATTCCCTCTCTCTGTATATACGGACCGATGAGGATGTTGTATTCTGTCTCCCTGGATATACAAACCGGTGAGTATTTTGTATTCCATCTCTGTGTATATACAGACCGGAGGCAATACTGTATTCCCTCTCTCTGAATATACAGGCTGGTGAGGATTCTGTTTTCCTTCTCTCTGTATATACAGACCGGTGAGGAATCTGTATTCCGTCTCACTGCATATACAAACTGGTGAGGATTCTGTATTGCCTCTCTCTGCATATACAGACCGGTGAGGATTCTGTATTCCCTCTCTCTGCATATACAGACCGGTGAGGAATTTTCCTTCCGTCTCTCTGCATATACAGACCGGTCAGGATTCTGTATTCCCTCTCTCTGCATATACTGACCGGTGAGGGTAACGTATGCCGCCTCTCTGTCTATACAGACCGGTGAGGATTCTGTATTCCCTCTCTCTGTATATACAGGCCGGTGAGGAATCTGTATTCCGTCTCATGGCATATACAAACTGGTGAGGATTCTGTATTGCCTCTCTCTGCATATAAAGACCGGTGAGGATTCTGTATTCCCTCTCTCTGTATATACGGACCGATGAGGATGCTGTATTCCGTCTCCCTGGGTATACAAACTGGTGAGTATCCTGTATTCCCTTTCTCTGTATATACAAACCGATGAGGATTTGTATTCCATCTCTGTGTATATACAGACGGGAGGCGTTACGGTATTCCATCTCTCTGAATATACAGACCGGTGAGGATTCTATATTTCCTCTCTCCCTGTATACAGACCGGTGAGGATTCTATATTTCCTCTCTCCCTGTATACAGACCGGTGAGGATTCTATATTTCCTCTCTCCCCGTATACAGACCAGTGTGGATTCTGTATTCCCCCTCTCTGTATATGTAGACCGGTGAGGATTCTGTTTTTCCTCTCTCTGTGTATACAGACCGGTGAGGAATCTGTATTCCGTCTCACTGCATATACAGACCAATGAGGATACCATATGCCGCCTCTCTGTCTATACAGACCGGTGTGGATACTGCATTCTCTCTCTCTGTCTATACAGACTGGTGAGGATTCTGTATTCCCTTGCTCTGTATATACAGACCGATGAGGATTCTGTATTCCCTCTCTCTGTACATACAGACCGATGAGGATTCTGTATTCCCTCTCTCTGTACATACGGACCGTTGAGGATTCTGTGTTCCCTCCATCTGTATATACAGACCAGTGTGGATTTTGTATACCCTCTCTCTGTATACAAACTGGTGAGTATCCTGTATTCCCTTTCTCTGTATATACAAACCGATGAGGATTTGTATTCCATCTCTGTGTATATACAGACGGGAGGCGTTACGGTATTCCATCTCTCTGAATATACAGACCGGTGAGGATTCTATATTTCCTCTCTCCCTGTATACAGACCAGTGTGGATTCTGTATTTCCCCCTCTCTGCAGACCGGTGAGGATTCTGTTTTTCCTCTCTCTGTGTATACAGACTGGTGAGGATTCTGTATTCCCTCTCTCTGTACATACAGACCGATGAGGATTCTGTATTCCCTCTCTCTGTACATACGGACCGTTGAGGATTCTGTGTTCCCTCCATCTGTATATACAGACCAGTGTGGATTTTGTATACCCTCTCTCTGCATACAAACTGGTGAGTATCCTGTATTCCCTTTCTCTGTATATACAAACCGATGAGGATTTGTATTCCATCTCTGTGTATATACAGACGGGAGACGTTACGGTATTCCATCTCTCTGAATATACAGACCGGTGAGGATTCTATATTTCCTCTCTTCCTGTATACAGACCAGTGTGGATTCTGTATTTCCCCCTCTCTGTAGACCGGTGAGGATTCTGTTTTTCCTCTCTCTGTGTATACAGACTGGTGAGGATTCTGTATTCCCTCTCTCTGTACATACGGACCGGTGAGGATTCTGTATTCCCTCTCTCTGCATATACTGACCGGTGAGGATACCGTATGCCGCCTCTCGGTCCGTACAGACCGGAGAGGATACTGCATTCCCTCTCTCTGTATATACAGACCGGTGAGAGTTCTGTCGTCACTCTCTGTCTGTATATATGGACCGATGAGGATTCTGTATTCCCTCTCTCTTATATACAGACAGGTGAGGATTCTGTATTCAATCTCTCTGTATATACAGACCGATGAGGATTCCATATTTCCTCTCCCTTTATATACAGACCAGTGAGAATGCTGTATTCTGTCTCCCTGGATATACAAACTGGTGAGGATCCTATATTCCCTCTCCCTGGATATACAAACCGGTGAGGATTTTGTATTCCATCTCTGTGTATATACAGGCCGGAGGCGGTACTGTATTCCCTCTCTCTGAATATACAGACCGGTGAGGAGTCTGTGTTCCATCTCTCTGCATACACAGACCGGTGAGGATTCTGTATTCAATCTCTCTGTCGATACAAACCGGTGCGGATACTGCATTCCCTCTCTCTGTATATACGGACAGGTGAGGATTCTGTATTCCCTCTCTCTGCATATACAGACCGGTGGGAATTCTGCATTCCCTTCCTCTGTATATAGAGACCAGTGAGGATCCTGTATTCCCTCTCTCTGTAAATACAGGCCGGTGAGAATTCTGTATTCCCTCTTTCTGTCGATACAGACCGGTGTGGATTCTGAATTGCCTCTCTCTGTATATACAGACCGGTGAGGATTCTGAATTGCCTCTCTCTGTGTACTCAGATCAATGAGGATTCTATATCCCCTCTCTCTGTCTATACAGACTAGTGAGGAATCTGTATTCCCTCTCTCTGTATGTACAGACCGGTGTGGATTCTGTATTCCCTCTCTCTGTATATACAGACGGCTGTGTATTCTGTATTCCCTCTCTCCATATACAGACCGGTGAGAATCCTATGTTCACACTCTCTGTCTACACAGACCAGTGTGGATTCTATATTCCCTCTCTCTGTCTACACAGACCAGTGTGGATTCTATATCCCCTCTCTCTGCCTATACAGGCCGGTGTGGATTCTATATTCCCTCTCTCTGTCTACACAGACCAGTGTGGATTCTATATCCCCTCTCTCTGCCTATACAGACCGGTGAGAATCCTATATTCCCTCTCTCTGTCCACACAGACCGGTGTGGATTCTATATTCCCTCTCTCTGTCTATACAGGCCGGTGTGGATTCTATATTCCCTCTCTCTGTCTATACAGACCGGTGTGGATTCTATATTCCCTCTCTCTGTCTACACAGACCGGTGGGAATTCTATAACCCCTCACTCTGTATACAGGCCAGTGAGAATTCTGAATTCATTCTCTCTTTATATAGACAGATCAGTGGGAATTCTGTATTCGCGCTCTCTGTATATACAGACCGGTGAGGATTCTGTATTCGCTCAATTTGCATATTCAGACCAGTGTGAATTCTGCATTCCCTTCCTCTGTATATACAGACTGGTGGGAATTCAGTATTGATTCCCTCTGTATATACAGACTGGTGGGAATTCAGTATTGATTCCCTCTGTATATACAGACTGGTGTGGATTCTGTATTCCCACTCTCCGTATACAGACCGGTGAGAATTCTGCATTCACTCTCTCTCTGTATAGACAGACTGGTGAGGATTCAGTATTCCCTCTCTCTGTATGTACACACAGGTGAGGATTCAGTATTCCTTCTCTCTGTATACACAGACCAGTGAGGATTCTGTATTCCCTCTCTCTGTATTCCCTGACTTTTTTCCCTGGAGAGTAGGAGGTTAAGGGGTGATCTTATAGAAGTCTATAAAATAATGAGGGGCATAGATAAGGTCGATAGTCAAAATCTTTTCCCAAAGGTAGGGGAGTCTATAACGAGGGGGCATAGATTTAAGGTGAGAGGGGAGAGATACAAAAGGGTCCAGAGGGGCAATTTTTTTCACTCAAAGGGTGGTGAGTGTCTGGAACGAGCTGCCAGAGGCAGTAGTAGAGGCGGGTACAATTTTGTCTTTTATAAAGCATTTGGACAGTTACATGGGTAAGATGGGTATAGAGGGATATGGGCCAAGTGCAGGCAATTGGGACTAGCTTAGTGGTATAAACTGGGCGACATGGACATGTTGGGCCGAAGGGCCTGTTTCCATGTTGTAACTTCTATGATTCTATGATTCTATGTACACACCGGTGAGGATCCTGTATTCCATCTCTCTGTATATACAGACCAGTGAGGATTCTATATTCCCTCTCTCTCTCTATATGCAGACCGGTGTGGATTCTGTATCCCCTCTCTCTGTATATAAAGACCGGTGGGAATTCCAGATGCCCTCTCTCTGTCTATACAGACCGGTGAGGATTCTATATCCCCTCTCTCTATCTATACAGACCGGTGAGGATTCTATATTCCCTCTCTCTGTCTACACAGACCGATGTGGATTCTGTATTCCCTCTCTCTGTCCATACAGACCATATTCCAGAACAATCTGTAACCTCATGGCCCGGCATATTCCTCACTCTACCATTACCAACAAGCCAGGGGATCAACCCTGGTTCAATGAGGAGTGTAGAAGAGCATGCCAGGAGCAGCACCAGGCGTACCTAAAAATGAGGTGCCAACCTGGTGAAGCTACAACTCAGGACTACCTGCATGCTAAACAGCGGAAGCAACATGCTATAGACAGAGCTAAGTGATTCCACAACCAACGGATCAGATCAAAGCTCTGCAGTCCTGCCACATCCAGTCGTGAATGGTGGTGGACAATTAAACAACTAATGGGAGGAGGACGCTCTGCAGACATCCCCATCCTCAATGATGGCGGAGTACAGCACGTGAGTGCAAAAGACAAGGCTGAAGCGTTTGCAACCATCTTCAGTCAGAAGTGTCGAGTGGATGATCCATCTCGGCCTCCTCCCGATATCCCCACCATCAGGGAAGCCAGTCTTCAGCCAATTCGATTCACTCCACGTGATATCAAGAAACGGCTGAGTGCACTGGATACAGCAAGGGCTATGGGCCCCGACAACATCCCAGCTGTAGTGCTGGAGACTTGTGCTCCAGAACTAGCTGCTCCTCTAGCCAAGCTGTTCCAGTACAGCTACAACACTGGCATCTACCCGACAATGTGGAAAATTGCCCAGGTATGTCCTGTCCACAAAAAGCAGGACAAATCCAATCCGGCCAATTACCGCCCCATCAGTCTACTCTCAATCATCAGCAAAGTGATGGAAGGTGTTGTCGACAGTGCTATCAAGCGGCACTTACTCACCAATAACCTGCTCACTGATGCTCAGTTTGGGTTCTGCCAGGACCACTCGGCTCCAGACCTCATTACAGCCTTGGTCCAAACATGGACAAAAGAGCTGAATTCCAGAGGTGAGGTGAGTGACTGCCCTTGACATCAAGGCAGCATTTGACCGAGTGTGGCACCAAGGAGCCCTAGTAAAATTGAAGTCAATGGGAATCAGGGGGACTACTCTCCAGTGGCTGGAGTCATACCTAGCACAAAGGAAGATGGTAGTGGTTGTTGGAGGCCAATCATCTCAGCCCCAGGACATTGCTGCAGGAGTTCCTCAGGGCAGTGTCCTAGGCCCAACCATCTTCAGCTGCTTCGTCAATAACCTTCCCTCCATCATAAGGTCAGAAATGGGGATGTTCGCTGATGACTGCACAGTGTTCAGTTCCATTCGCAACCCGTCAAATAATGAAGCAGTCCAGGCCCGCATGCAGCAAGACCTGGACAACATCCAGGCTTGGGCTCATAAGTGGCAAGTAACATTCGCGCCAGATAAGTGCCAGGCAATGACCATCTCCAACAAGAGAGAGTCTAACCACCTCCCCTTGACATTCAACGGCATTACCATCGCCGAATCCCCCACCATCAACATCCTGGGGGTCACCATTGACCAGAAACTTAACTAACTGGACCAGCCATATAAATACTGTGGCTATGAGAGCAGGTCAGAGGCTGGGTATTCTGCGGCGAGTGACTCACCTCCTGACTCCCCAAAGCCTTTCCACCATCTACAAGGCACAAGTCAGGAGTGTGATGGAATACTCTCCACTTGCTTGGATGAGTGCAGCTCCAACAACACTCAAGAAGCTCGACACCATCCAAGATAAAGCAGCCCGCTTGATTGGCACCCCATCCACCACCCGAAACATTCACTCCCTTCACCACCGGCGCACTGTGGCTGCAGTGTGCACCATCCACAGGATGCACTGCAGCAACTCGCCAAGGCTTCTTCGACAGCACCTCCCAAACCCGCGACCTCTACCACCTAGAAGGACAAGAGTAGCAGGTACATGGGAACAACACCACCTGCACGTTCCCCTCCAAGTCACACACCATTCCGACTTGGAAATATATCACCGTTCCTTCATCGTCGCTGGGTCAAAATCCTGGAACCCCCTTCCTAACAGCACTGTGGGAGAACCGTCACCACACGGACTGCAGCGGTTCAAGAAGGCGGCTCACCACCACCTTCTCAAGGGCAATTAGGGATGGGCAATAAATGCTGGCTTTGCCAGCGACGCCCACATCCCGTGAACAAATAAAAAAAAAATCTGTACATACAGACTGGTGCGGATTCTATATTCCCTCTCTCTGTCTATGCAGTCCGGTGTGGATTCTGTATTCCCTCTCTTTTTAAATACAGACCGGTGAAGATTCTATATTCCCTCGCTCTGTCTATACAGACCGGTGTGGATTCTGTATTCCCTCTCTCTGTCTATACAGACTGGTGATGATTCTATATTCCCTCTCTCTGCATATACAGACCGGTGTGGATTCTGTATTCCCTCTATCTACGGATTCTATATTCCCTCTCTCTGTCTATACAGACCGGTGTGGATTCTATATTCCCTCTCTCTGTCTATACAGACCGGTGTGGATTCTATATTCCCTCTCTCTGTCCATACAGACCGGTGTGGATTCTAGATTCCCTCCCTCTGTCTATACAGACTGGTGTGGATTCTGTATTCCCTCTCTCTGTATACAAAGACCGATGGGAATTCTATACCCCCTCTCACTGTCTATACAGACCAGTGAGGATTCTGTATTCCCTCTCTTTTTAAATACAGACCGGTGTGGATTCTGTATTCCCTCTCTCTGTCTATACAGACTGGTGATGATTCTATATTCCCTCTCTCTGTCTATACAGACTGGTGATGATTCTATATTCCCTCTCTCTGTATATACAGACCGGTGTGGATTCTGTATTCCCTCTTTCTGTCGATACAGAACGGTGTGGATTCTGAATTCCCTCTCTCTGTGTATACAGACCGGTGAGGATTCTGTATTCCTTCTCTATCCATGTACAGACCGGTGGGAATTCTATATCCCCTCTCTCTGTCTATACAGACCGGTGGGACTCCTATATCCCCTCTCTCTGTATATACAGACCGGTGAAGATACTATATTCCCTCTCTCTGTCTATACAGACCGATGAGGATTCTATATTCCCCCTCTATGTACAGACTGGTGTGGATTCTGTATCCCCTCTCTCTGTATACAAAGACCGGTGGGAATTCTATATCCCCTCTCTCTGTCTATACAGCCGGGTGAAGAATCTATATTCCCTCTCTCTGTCTATGCAGACCGGTGTGGATTCTATATTCCCTCTCTCTGTCTATGGAGACCGGTGTGGATTTTATATTCCCTCTCACTGTCTATACAGACCGGTGTGGATTCTATATTCCCTCTCACTGTCTATACAGTCCGGTGTGGATTTTGAATTGCCTCTCTCTGTGTATACAGACCGATGAGGATTCTATATTCCCTCTCTCTCTATGTACAGACCGGTGTGGATTCTGTATCCCCTCTCTCTGTATACAAAGACCGGTGGGAATTCTATATCTCCTCTCTCCGTATACAGACCGGTGAGAATTCTGCATTCACTCTCTCTCTGTATGGACAGACCAGTGAGGATTCTGTATTCCCTCTCCCTGTATTGTACACACCGGTGAGGATCATGTATTCCCTCTCTCTGTATATAAAGACTGGTGTGGATTCTGTATTCTCTCTCTTTTTACATACAGACCGGTGAGGATTCTGTATTCACTCTCTCTGTATATACAGGCCGATGGGAATTCTGTATTCCCTCTTTCTGTCGATACAGACCGGTGTGGATTCTGAATTGCCTCTCTATGTATACAAAGACCGGTGGGAATTCTATATACTCTCTCTATCTATACAGACCATTGAGGATTCTATATTCCCTCTCTCTGTCTATACAGACCAGTGAGGGTTCTGTATTCCCTCTCTGTATATACAGACCGGTGTGGATTCTGTATTCCCTCTCTCTGTATATACAGACTGGTGCGTATTCTGTGTTCCCTCACTCCGTATACAGACTGGTGTGGATTCTGTATTCCGTCTCTCTGTATATACAGACCGGTGTGGATTCTGTATTCCCTCGCTCTGTATATACAGACTGGTCTGGATTCTGCATTCCGTCTCTCTTTCCATACAGACCGGTAAGGATTCTGTATTCCATCTCTCTTTAGAAATAGACCAGTGAAGATTCTGTATTCCCTCTCTCTTTTTATACAGACAGCTGAGGATTCTGTATTCCTGCTCTCTGCCTATACGGATCGGTGCGGATTCTGTATTCCCTCCCTCTGTATATACAGACTGGTGAGGATTCTGTATTGCCGCTCTCTTCCATTTCCATCCCTGGGTATGTCCTGTCCCACCGGCAGGACAGACCGACCAGAGGTGGCGGTACAGTGATATACAGTCAGGAGGGAGTGGCCCTGGGAGTCCTCAACATTGACTCTGGACCCCATGAAATCTCATGGCATCAGGTCAAACATGGGCAACAAATCCTCCTGCTGATTACCACCTACCGTCCTCCCTCAGCTGATGAATCAGTCCTCCTCCATATTGAGCACCACTTGGAGGAAGCACTGAGGGTAGCAAGGGCACAGAATGTACTCTGGGTGGGAGACTTCAATGTCCATCACCAAGAGTGACTCGGTAGCACCACTACATAACTGAAGGACATAGCTGCCAGACTGGGCCTGCGGCAGGTGGTGAGCGAACCAACATGAGAGAAAAACATACTTGACCTTGTCCTCACCAATCTACCTGTCGCAAATGCATCTGTCCATGATAGTATTGGTAGGAGTGACCACTGCACAGTCCTTGTGGAGTCGAAGTCCCGTCTTTGCACTGAGGACACCATCCAACGTGTTGTGTGGCACTACCACTGTGCTAAATGGGATAGATTCAGAACAGATCCAGCAGCTCAAAACTGGGCATCCATGAGGCGCTGTGGGCCATCAGCAGCAGCAGAATTGTATTCCAGCACAATCTGTAACCTCATGGCCCGGCATATTCCTCACTCTACCATTACCAACAAGCCAAGTGATCAACCCTGGTTCAATGAGAAGTGTAGAAGAGCATGCCAGGAGCAGCACCAGGCGTACCTATCTTCAGCCAGAAGTGCCGAGTGGATGATCCATCTCAGCCTCCTCCCGATATCCCCACCATCACAGAAGCCAGTCTTCAGCCAATTCGATTCACTCCACGTGATATCAAGAAATGGCTGAGTGCACTGGATACAGCAAAGGCTATGGGCCCCAACAACATCCCGGCTGTAGTGCTGAAGACTTGTGCTCCAGAACTAGCCGCGCCTCTAGCCAAACTATTGCAGTACAGCTACAACACTGGCATCTACCTGACAATGTGAAAAATTGCCCAGGTACGTCCTGTCCACAAAAATCAGGACAAATCCAATCCGGCCAATTACCGCCCCATCAGTCTACTCTCAATCATCAGCAAAGTGATGGAAGGTGTCGTTCACAGTGCTATCAAGCGGCACTTACTCACCAATAACCTGCTCACCGATGCTCAGTTTGGGTTCCGCCAGGACCTCTTGGCTCCAGACCTCATTGCAGCCTTGGTCCAAGAGCTGAATTCCAGAGGTGAGGTGAGAGTGACTGCTCTTGACATCAAGGCAGCATTTGACCGAGTGTGGCACCAAGGAGCCCTGGTAAAACTGAAGTCAATGGGAATCAGGGGGAAAACTCTCCAGTGGCTGGAGTCATACATAGCACAAAGGAAGATGGTAGTGGTTGTTGGAGGCCAATCATCTCAGCCCCAGGGCATTGCTGCAGGAGTTCCTCAGGGCAGTGTCCTAGGCCCAACCATCTTCAGCTGCTTCATCAATGACCTTCCCTCCATCATAAGGTCAGAAATGGGGATGTTCGCTGATGATTGCAGTGTTCAGTTCCATTCGCAACCCCTCAGATAATGAAGCAGTCCGTGCCCGCATGCAGCAAGACCTGAACAACATCCAGGCTTGGTCTGATCAGTGGCAAGTAACATTCACGCCAGACAAGTGCCAGGCAATGACCATCTCCAACAAGAGAGAGTCTAACCACCTCCCCTTGACATTCAACGACATTACCATCGCTGAATCCCCCACCATCAACATCCTAGGGGTCACCATTGACCAGAAACTTAACTAACTGGACCAGCCATATAAATACTGTGGAGAGCAGGTCAGAGGCTGGGTATTCTGCGGCGAGTGACTCACCTCCTGACTCCCCAAAGCCTTTCCACCATCTACAAGGCACAAGTCAGGAGTGTGATGGAATACTCTCCACTTGCCTGGATGTGTGCAGCTCCAACAACACTCAAGAAGCTCGACACTATCCAGGACAAAGCAGCCCGCTTGATTGGCACCCCATCCACCACCCTAAACATTCACTCCCTTCACCACCAGCACACCGTGGCTGCAGTGTGCACCATCCATAGGATGCACTGCAGCAACTCGCCAAGGCTTCTTCGACAGCACCTCCCAAACCCCCGACCTCTACCACCTACAAGGCAAGGGCAGCAGGCACATGGGAACAATACCACCTGCACGTTGCCCTCCAAGTCACATACCATCCCGACTTGGAAATACATTGCCAATCTTCATTGTCGCTGGGTCAAAATCCTGGAACTCCCTACCTAACAGCACTGTGGGAAAACCTTCACTTCACGGACTGCAGTGGTTCAAAAAGGCGGCTCACCACCACCTTCTCAAGGGCAATTAGGGATGGGCAATAAATGCTGGCCTTACTGTGAACGAATAAAAAAAAGACCGGTGAGGCTTATATATTCCCTCTCTCTGTGTATACAGTCCAGGTGCGGTCTCACCAAGGCCCTGTATAATTGCAGTAAAACATCTTTACTCCTGTACTCAAATTCTCTTGAAATAATGGCCAACACACCATTTTGCCTTCCTAACTGCTTGCTGCACCTGCATGTTAGCTTTCAGTGACTCATGTACAAGGACACCCAGGTCCCTTTGAACATCAACATTTCCCAATCTCTCACCGTTTGAAAAATACTCTGTATTTCTGATTTTCCTACCAAAGTGGATAACTTCACATTTTTCCACATTATATTCCATCTGCCATGTTCTTGCCCACTCACTTTGCCTGTCGATATCCCCTTAAAGTCTCTTTGCGAAATCCTCACAACTCACATTCCCACCTAGTTTTGGATCATCAGCAAACTTAGAAATATTACATTTGGTCCCCTCATTCAAATCATTGATATAGATTGTGAATAGCTGGGGCCCAAGCACCAATCCCTGCGGTACTCCACCAGTCACAGTCTGCCAACCTGAAAAAGACCTGTTTATTCCTACTCTCTGTTTTCTGTCTGTTAACCAATTCTCAATCCATGCCAGTATATTACCCCCAATTCCATGCGCTCTAACTTTGTTCCCCAACCTCCTGAGTGGGACCTTATCGAAAGCCTTCTGAAAATCCAAATACACCAGATCCACTGGTTCCCTCTTATCTTTTCTACCAGTTACATCCTCAAAGAACTCCAATAGGTTTGTCAAATGTGATTTCCCTTTCATAAATCCATGTTGACTCTGCCAAATTCTATCATTATTTTCTAATTGTCCTGTTATCACATCCTTTACAATAGATTCCAGCATTTTCCCACTACTGATGTCAGGCTAACAGGTTTGTAGATCCCTGTTTTCTCTCTCTCTCCTTACTTAAATAGTGGGGTTACATTTGCCACCCTCCAATCTGCAGGAACCATTCCAGAATCTACAGAATTTTGGAAGATGACAACCAATGCATCCACGATTTCCATCACCATCTGTCTCAAAATCCTGGAATGTACTTCGGATTTATCGACTTTCATTCCCATTAATTTCTCTGGTACTATTTTTTTTTACTAATTCTGTATATAGGTGAGGATTCTGTATTCTCTCTCTATGTATATACAGACCGGTGAGGATTCTGTATTCCCTATTTCTGTATAGACCGGTGAGGATTCTATATTCCCTCTTCCTGTATAGACCGGTGAGGATTCTGTATTCCCTCTCTCTGTATAGACCGGTGAGGATTCTGTATTCCCTCTCTCTGTATAGACCGGTGAGGATATTGTATTCCCTCTCTCTGTATAGACCAGTGAAGATTTTGTATTCCCTCTCTCTGTATAGACCGGTGAGGATTCTGTAT
This sequence comes from Heptranchias perlo, assembly GCF_035084215.1. NCBI lineage: Eukaryota > Metazoa > Chordata > Chondrichthyes > Hexanchiformes > Hexanchidae > Heptranchias > Heptranchias perlo. The sequence continues at coordinate 129,922,983 of NC_090329.1, forward strand.
TCCCTCTCTCTGTGCATACAGACCGGTGAGGATTCTGTATTCCCTCTCTCTGTATAGACCGGTGAGGATTCTGTATTCCCTCTCTCTGTATAGACCGGTGAGGATTCTGTATTCCCTCTCTCTGTATAGACCGGTGAGGATTTTGTATTCCCTCTCTCTGTATAGACCGGTGAAGATTCTGTATTCCCTCTCTCTGTATATACAGACCGGTGAGGATTCTGTATTCCCTCTCTCTGTATAGACCGGTGAAGATTCTATATTCCCTCTCTCTGTATAGACCAGTGAAGATTTTGTAATCCCTCTCTCTGTATAGACCGGTGAGGATTCTGTATTCCCTCTCTCTGTATATACAGACCGGTGAGGATTCTGTATTCCCTCTCTCTGTGTATACAGACCGGTGAGGATTCTGTATTCCCTCTCTCTGTATATACAGACCGGTGAGGATTCTGTATTCCCTCTCTCTGTGTATACAGACCGGTGAGGATTCTGTATTCCCTCTCTCTGTATAGACCGGTGAGGATTCTGTATTCCCTCTCTCTGTATAGACCGGTGAGGATTCTGTATTCCCTCTCTCTGTATAGACCGGTGAGGATTCTGTATTCCCTCTCTCTGTGTATACAGACCGGTGAGGATTCTGTATTCCCTCTCTCTGTATAGACCGGTGAAGATTTTGTATTCCCTCTCTCTGTATAGACCAGTGAGGATTCTGTATTCCCTCTCTCTGTGTATACAGACCGGTGAGGATTCTGTATACCCTCTCTCTGTATAGACCGGTGAGGATTCTGTATTCCCTCTCTCTGTGTATACAGACCGGTGAGGATTCTGTATTCCATCTCTCTGTGTATACAGACCGGTGAGGATTCTATATTCCCTCTCTCTGTATAGACCAGTGAAGATTTTGTATTCCCTCTCTCTGTATAGACCAGTGAGGATTCTGTATTCCCTCTCTCTGTGTATACAGACCGGTGAGGATTCTGTATACCCTCTCTCTGTATAGACCGGTGAGGATTCTGTATTCCCTCTCTCTGTATAGACCGGTGAGGATTCTGTATTCCCTCTCTCTGTATATACAGACCGGTGAGGATTCTGTATTCCCTCTCTCTGTGTATACAGACCGGTGAGGATTCTGTATTCCCTCTCTCTGTATAGACCGGTGAGGATTCTGTATTCCCTCTCTCTGTATAGACCGGTGAGGATTCTGTATTCCCTCTCTCTGTATAGACCGGTGAGGATTCTGTATTCCCTCTCTCTGTATATACAGACCGGTGAGGATTCTGTATTCCCTCTCTCTGTGTATACAGACCGGTGAGGATTCTGTATTCCCTCTCTCTGTATATACAGACCGGTGAGGATTCTGTATTCCCTCTCTCTGTGTATACAGATCGGTGAGGATTCTGTATTCCCTCTCTCTGTATAGACCGGTGAGGATTCTGTATTCCCTCTCTCTGTACAGACCGGTGAGGATTCTGTATTCCCTCTCTCTGAAAAGACCGGTGAGGATTCTGTATTCCCTCTCTCTGTATAGACCAGTGAGGATTCTGTATTCCCTCTCTCTGTATAGACCGGTGAGGGTTCTGTATTCCCTCTCTCTGTGTATACAGACCGGTGAGGATTCTGTATTCCCTCTCTCTGTGTATACAGACCGGTGAGGATTCTATATTCCCTCTCTCTGTATAGACCAGTGAAGATTTTGTATTCCCTCTCTCTGTATAGACCAGTGAGGATTCTGTATTCCCTCTCTCTGTGTATACAGACCGGTGAGGATTCTGTATACCCTCTCTCTGTATAGACCGGTGAGGATTCTGTATTCCCTCTCTCTGTATAGACCGGTGAGGATTCTGTATTCCCTCTCTCTGTATATACAGACCGCTGAGGATTCTGTATTCCCTCTCTCTGTGTATACAGACCGGTGAGGATTCTGTATTCCCTCTCTCTGTATAGACCGGTGAGGATTCTGTATTCCCTCTCTCTGTGTATACAGACCGGTGAGGATTCTGTATCCCCTCTCTCTGTGTATACAGACCGGTGAGGATTCTGTATTCCCTCTCTCTGTGTATACAGACCGGTGAGGATTCTGTATTCCCTCACTCTGTACATACAGACTGGTGAGGATTCTGTATTCTCTCTCTATGTATATACAGACCGGTGAGGATTCTGTATTCCCTCTCTCTGTATAGACCGGTGAGGATTCTGTATTCCCTCTCTCTGTATAGACCAGTGAGGATTCTGTATTCCCTCTCTCTGTATAGACCGGTGAGGATTCTGTATTACCTCTCTCTGTATAGACCGGTGAGGATTCTGTATTCCCTCTCTCTGTATAGACCGGTGAGGATTCTATATTCCCTCTCTCTTTATAGACCAGTGAAGATTTTGTATTCCCTCTCTCTGTATAGACCAGTGAGGATTCTGTATTCCCTCTCTCTGTATATACAGACCGGTGAGGATTCTGTATTCCCTCTCTCTGTATATACAGACCGCTGAGGATTCTGTATTCCCTCTCTCTGTGTATACAGACCGGTGAGGATTCTGTATTCCCTCTCTCTGTATATACAGACCGGTGAGGATTCTGTATTCCCTCTCTCTGTATAGACCGGTGAGGATTCTGTATTCCCTCTCTCTGTATAGACCGGTGAGGATTCTGTATTCCCTCTCTCTGTGTTTTCAGACCGGTGAGGATTCTGTATTCCCTCTCTCTGTATAGACCGGTGAGGATTCTGTATTCCCTCTCTCTGTATAGACCGGTGAGGATTCTGTATTCCCTCTCTCTGTATATACAGACCGGTGAGGATTCTGTATTCCCTCTCTCTGGAGAGACCGGTGAGGATTCTATATTCCCTCTCTCTGTGTATACAGACCGGTGAGGATTCTGTATTCCCTCTCTCTGTGTATACAGACCGGTGAGGATTCTGTATTCCCTCTCTCTGCGTATACAGACCGGTGAGGATTCTGTATCCCCTCCCTCTGTGTATACAGACCGGTGAGGATTCTGTATTCCCTCTCTCTGTGTATACAGACCGGTGAGGATTCTGTATTCCCTCTCTCTGTATAGACCGGTGAGGATTCTGTATTCCCTCTCTCTGTATAGACCGGTGAGGATTCTATATTCCCACACTCTGTATAGACCAGTGAAGATTTTGTATTCCCTCTCTCTGTATAGACCAGTGAGGATTCTGTATTCCCTCTCTCTGTATATACAGACCGGTGAGGATTCTGTATTCCCTCTCTCTGTATATACAGACCGCTGAGGATTCTGTATTCCCTCTCTCTGTGTATACAGACCGGTGAGGATTCTGTATTCCCTCTCTCTGTATATACAGACCGGTGAGGATTCTGTATTCCCTCTCTCTGTATATTCCGGTGAGGATTCTATATTCCCTCTCTCTGTATAGACCGGTGAGGATTCTGTATTCCCTCTCTCTGTATAGACCGGTGAGGATTCTGTATTCCCTCTCTCTGTATAGACCGGTGAGGATTCTGTATTCCCTCTCTCTGTATAGACCGGTGAGGATTCTGTATTCCCTCTCTCTGTATATACAGACTGGTGAGGATTCTGTATTCCCTCTCTCTGTATAGACCGGTGAGGATTCTATATTCCCTCTCTCTGTGTATACAGACCGGTGAGGATTCTGTATCCCCTCCCTCTGTGTATACAGACCGGTGAGGATTCTGTATTCCCTCTCTCTGTGTATACAGACCGGTGAGGATTCTGTATTCCCTCTCTCTGTGTATACAGACTGGTGAGGATTCTGTATTCTCTCTCTATGCATATACAGACCGGTGAGGATTCTGTATTCCCTCTCTCTGTGTATACAGACCGGTGAGGATTCTGTATCCCCTCCCTCTGTGTATACAGACCGGTGAGGATTCTGTATTCCCTCTCTCTGTGTATACAGACCGGTGAGGATTCTGTATTCCCTCTCTCTGTATATACAGACTGGTGAGGATTCTGTATTCTCTCTCTATGTATATACAGACCGGTGAGGATTCTGTATTCCCTCTCTCTGCATAGACCGGTGAGGATTCTGTATTCCCTCTCTCTGTATAGACCAGTGAGGATTCTGTATTCCCTCTCTCTGTATAGACCGGTGAGGATTCTGTATTCCCTCTCTCTGTGTATACAGACCGGTGAGGATTCTGTATTCCCTCTCTCTGTATAGACCGGTGAAGATTCTGTATTCCCTCTCTCTGTATAGACCGGTGAGGATTCTGTATTCCCTCTCTCTGTATAGACCGGTGAAGATTCTGTATTCCCTCTCTCTGTATAGACCGGTGAGGATTCTGTATTCCCTCTCTCTGTATAGACCGGTGAGGATTCTGTATTCCCTCTCTCTGTATAGACCGGTGAGGATTCTGTATTCCCTCTCTCTGTATATACAGACCGGTGAGGATTCTGTATTCCCTCTCTCTTTACATACAGACCGCTGAGGATTCTGTATTCCCTCTCTCTGTGTATACAGACCGGTGAGGATTCTGTATTCCCTCTCTCTGTATAGACCGGTGAGGATTCTGTATTCCCTCTCTCTGTGTATACAGACCGGTGAGGATTCTGTATCCCCTCTCTCTGTATAGACCGCTGAGGATTCTGTATTCCCTCTCTCTGTATAGACCGCTGAGGATTCTGTATTCCCTCTCTCTGTATAGACCGCTGAGGATTCTGTATTCCCTCTCTCTGTGTATACAGACCGGTGAGGATTCTGTATCCCCTCTCTCTGTATATACAGACCGGTGAGGATTCTGTATTCCCTCTCTCTGTATATACAGACCGGTGAGGATTCTGTATTCCCTCTCTCTGTATAGACCGGTGAGGATTCTGTATTCCCTCTCTCTGTGTATACAGACCGGTGAGGATTCTGTATTCTCTCTCTATATATATACAGACCGGTGAAGATTCTGTATTCCCTCTCTCTGTATAGACCGGTGACGATTCTATATTCCCTCTCTCTGTGTATACAGACCGGTGAGGATTCTGCATACCCTCTCTCTGTATATACAGACCGGTGAGGATTCTGTATTCCCTCTCTCTGTGTATACAGACCGGTGAGGATTCTGTATCCCCTCTCTCTGTATATACAGACCGGTGAGGATTCTGCATTCCCTCTCTCTGTATATACAGACCGGTGAGGATTCTGTATTCCCTCTCTCTGTATAGACCGGTGAGGATTCTGTATTCCCTCTCTCTGTGTATACAGACCGGTGAGGATTCTGTATTCCCTCTCTCTGTGTATACAGACCGGTGAGGATTCTGTATTCCCTCTCCCTGTATAGACCGGTGAGGATTCTGTATTCCCTCTCTCTGTGTATATAGACCGGTGAGGATTCTGTATTCCCTCTCTCTGTATAGACCGGTGAGGATTCTGTATTCCCTCTCTCTGCATATACAGACTGGTGAGGATTCTGAATTCTCTCTCTATGTATATAAAGACCGGTGAAGATTCTGTATTCCCTCTCTCTGCATAGAGCGGTGAGGATTCTGTATTCCCTCTCTCTGTATATACAGACGTGTGAGGATTCTATATTCCCTCTCTCTGTATATACAGACCGGTGAGGATTCTGTATTCCCTCTCTCTGTATAGACCGGTGAGGATTCTGTATTCCCTCTCTCTGTATATACAGACGTGTGAGGATTCTATATTCCCTCTCTCTGTATATACAGACCGGTGAGGATTCTGTATTCCCTCTCTCTGTGTATACAGACCGGTGAGGATTCTGTATCCCCTCTCTCTGTATATACAGACCGGTGAGGATTCTGTATTCCCTCTCTCTGTATATACAGACCGGTGAGGATTCTGTATTCCCTCTCTCTGTATAGACCGGTGAGGATTCTGTATTCCCTCTCTCTGTGTATACAGACCGGTGAGGATTCTGTATTCCCTCTCTCTGTATACAGACCGGTGAGGATTCTGTATTCCCTCTCCCTGTATAGACCGGTGAGGATTCTGTATTCCCTCTCTCTGTGTATATAGACCGGTGAGGATTCTGTATTCCCTCTCTCTGTATAGACCGGTGAGGATTCTGTATTCCCTCTCTCTGTATATACAGACTGGTGAGGATTCTGAATTCTCTCTCTATGTATATAAAGACCGGTGAAGATTCTGTATTCCCTCTCTCTGCATAGAGCGGTGAGGATTCTGTATTCCCTCTCTCTGTATATACAGACGTGTGAGGATTCTATATTCCCTCTCTCTGTATATACAGACCGGTGAGGATTCTGTATTCCCTCTCTCTGTATATACAGACGTGTGAGGATTCTATATTCCCTCTCTCTGTATATACAGACCGGTGAGGATTCTGTATTCCCTCTCTCTGTATAGACCGGTGAGGATTCTGTATTCCCTCTCTCTGTATATACAGACGTGTGAGGATTCTATATTCCCTCTCTCTGTATATACAGACCGGTGAGGATTCTGTATTCCCTCTCTCTGTATAGACCGGTGAGGATTCTGTATTCCCTCTCTCTGTATATACAGACCGGTGAGGATTCTGTATTCCCTCTCTCTGTATATACAGACCGGTGAGGATTCTGTATCCCCTCTCTCTGAAAATACAGACCGGTGAGGATTCTGTATTCCCTCTCTCTGTGTATACAGACCGGTGAGGATTCTGTCTTCCCTCTCTCTGTATAGACCGGTGAGGATTCTATATTCCCTCTCTCTGTATAGACCGGTGAGGATTCTGTCTTCTCTCTCTATGTATATACAGACCGGTGAGGATTCTGTATTCCCTCTCTCTGTATATACAGACCAGTGAGGATTCTGTATTCCCTCTCTCTGTATAGACCGGTGAGGATTCTGTCTTCCCTCTCTCTGTGTATACAGACCGGTGAGGATTCTGTATTCCCCCTCTCTGTATAGACCGGTGAGGATTCTGTATTCCCTCTCTCTGTATAGACCGGTGAGGATTCTGTCTTCCCTCTCTCTGTATAGACCGGTGAGGATTCTGTATTCCCTCTCTCTGTATAGACCGGTGAGGATTCTGTCTTCCCTCTCTCTGTATAGACCGGTGAGGATTCTGTATCCCCTCTCTCTGAAAATACAGACCGGTGAGGATTCTGTCTTCCCTCTCTCTGTATAGACCGGTGAGGATTCTATATTCCCTCTCTCTGTATAGACCGGTGAGGATTCTGTATTCCCTCTCTCTGTATATACAGACCGGTGAGGATTCTGTATTCCCTCTCTCTGTGTATACAGACCGGTGAGGATTCTGTATCCCCTCTCTCTGTGTATACAGACTGGTGAGGATTCTGTATTCCCTCTCTCTGTGTATACAGACTGGTGAGGATTCTGTCTTCTCTCTCTATGTATATACAGACCGGTGAGGATTCTGTATTCCCTCTCTCTGTATAGACCGGTGAGGATTCTGTATTCCCTCTCTCTGTATAGACCAGTGAGGATTCTGTATTCCCTCTCTCTGTATAGACCGGTGTGGATTCTGTATTCCCTCTCTCTGTGTATACAGACCGGTGAGGATTCTGTATTCCCTCTCTCTGTATAGACCGGTGAAGATTCTGTATTCCCTCTCTCTGTATGGACCGGTGAGGATTCTGTATTCCCTCTCTCTATATAGACCGGTGCGGATTCTGTATTCCCTCTCTCTGTATAGACCGGTGAGGATTCTGTATTCCCTCTCTCTGTATAGACCGGTGAGGATTCTATATTCGCTCTCTCTGTATAGACCAGTGAAGATTTTGTATTCCCTCTCTCTGTATAGACCAGTGAGGATTCTGTATTCCCTCTCTCTGTATATACAGACCGGTGAGGATTCTGTATTCCCTCTCTCTGTATAGACCGGTGAGGATTCTGTATTCCCTCTCTCTGTGTATACAGACCGGTGAGGATTCTGTATTCCCTCTCTCTGTATAGACCGGTGAGGATTCTGTATTCCCTCTCTCTGTATAGACCGGTGAGGATTCTATATTCCCACACTCTGTATAGACCAGTGAAGATTTTGTATTCCCTCTCTCTGTATAGACCAGTGAGGATTCTGTATTCCCTCTCTCTGTATATACAGACCGGTGAGGATTCTGTATTCCCTCTCTCTGTATATACAGACCGCTGAGGATTCTGTATTCCCTCTCTCTGTGTATACAGACCGGTGAGGATTCTGTATTCCCTCTCTCTGTATATACAGACCGGTGAGGATTCTGTATTCCCTCTCTCTGTATATTCCGGTGAGGATTCTATATTCCCTCTCTCTGTATAGACCGGTGAGGATTCTGTATTCCCTCTCTCTGTATAGACCGGTGAGGATTCTGTATTCCCTCTCTCTGTATAGACCGGTGAGGATTCTGTATTCCCTCTCTCTGTATAGACCGGTGAGGATTCTGTATTCCCTCTCTCTGTATATACAGACTGGTGAGGATTCTGTATTCCCTCTCTCTGTATAGACCGGTGAGGATTCTATACTCCCTCTCTCTGTGTATACAGACCGGTGAGGATTCTGTATCCCCTCCCTCTGTGTATACAGACCGGTGAGGATTCTGTATTCCCTCTCTCTGTGTATACAGACCGGTGAGGATTCTGTATTCCCTCTCTCTGTGTATACAGACTGGTGAGGATTCTGTATTCTCTCTCTATGCATATACAGACCGGTGAGGATTCTGTATTCCCTCTCTCTGTGTATACAGACCGGTGAGGATTCTGTATCCCCTCCCTCTGTGTATACAGACCGGTGAGGATTCTGTATTCCCTCTCTCTGTGTATACAGACCGGTGAGGATTCTGTATTCCCTCTCTCTGTATATACAGACTGGTGAGGATTCTGTATTCTCTCTCTATGTATATACAGACCGGTGAGGATTCTGTATTCCCTCTCTCTGCATAGACCGGTGAGGATTCTGTATTCCCTCTCTCTGTATAGACCAGTGAGGATTCTGTATTCCCTCTCTCTGTATAGACCGGTGAGGATTCTGTATTCCCTCTCTCTGTGTATACAGACCGGTGAGGATTCTGTATTCCCTCTCTCTGTATAGACCGGTGAAGATTCTGTATTCCCTCTCTCTGTATAGACCGGTGAGGATTCTGTATTCCCTCTCTCTGTATAGACCGGTGAAGATTCTGTATTCCCTCTCTCTGTATAGACCGGTGAGGATTCTGTATTCCCTCTCTCTGTATAGACCGGTGAGGATTCTGTATTCCCTCTCTCTGTATAGACCGGTGAGGATTCTGTATTCCCTCTCTCTGTATATACAGACCGGTGAGGATTCTGTATTCCCTCTCTCTTTACATACAGACCGCTGAGGATTCTGTATTCCCTCTCTCTGTGTATACAGACCGGTGAGGATTCTGTATTCCCTCTCTCTGTATAGACCGGTGAGGATTCTGTATTCCCTCTCTCTGTGTATACAGACCGGTGAGGATTCTGTATCCCCTCTCTCTGTATAGACCGCTGAGGATTCTGTATTCCCTCTCTCTGTATAGACCGCTGAGGATTCTGTATTCCCTCTCTCTGTATAGACCGCTGAGGATTCTGTATTCCCTCTCTCTGTGTATACAGACCGGTGAGGATTCTGTATCCCCTCTCTCTGTATATACAGACCGGTGAGGATTCTGTATTCCCTCTCTCTGTATATACAGACCGGTGAGGATTCTGTATTCCCTCTCTCTGTATAGACCGGTGAGGATTCTGTATTCCCTCTCTCTGTGTATACAGACCGGTGAGGATTCTGTATTCTCTCTCTATATATATACAGACCGGTGAAGATTCTGTATTCCCTCTCTCTGTATAGACCGGTGACGATTCTATATTCCCTCTCTCTGTGTATACAGACCGGTGAGGATTCTGCATACCCTCTCTCTGTATATACAGACCGGTGAGGATTCTGTATTCCCTCTCTCTGTGTATACAGACCGGTGAGGATTCTGTATCCCCTCTCTCTGTATATACAGACCGGTGAGGATTCTGCATTCCCTCTCTCTGTATATACAGACCGGTGAGGATTCTGTATTCCCTCTCTCTGTATAGACCGGTGAGGATTCTGTATTCCCTCTCTCTGTGTATACAGACCGGTGAGGATTCTGTATTCCCTCTCTCTGTGTATACAGACCGGTGAGGATTCTGTATTCCCTCTCCCTGTATAGACCGGTGAGGATTCTGTATTCCCTCTCTCTGTGTATATAGACCGGTGAGGATTCTGTATTCCCTCTCTCTGTATAGACCGGTGAGGATTCTGTATTCCCTCTCTCTGCATATACAGACTGGTGAGGATTCTGAATTCTCTCTCTATGTATATAAAGACCGGTGAAGATTCTGTATTCCCTCTCTCTGCATAGAGCGGTGAGGATTCTGTATTCCCTCTCTCTGTATATACAGACGTGTGAGGATTCTATATTCCCTCTCTCTGTATATACAGACCGGTGAGGATTCTGTATTCCCTCTCTCTGTATAGACCGGTGAGGATTCTGTATTCCCTCTCTCTGTATATACAGACGTGTGAGGATTCTATATTCCCTCTCTCTGTATATACAGACCGGTGAGGATTCTGTATTCCCTCTCTCTGTGTATACAGACCGGTGAGGATTCTGTATCCCCTCTCTCTGTATATACAGACCGGTGAGGATTCTGTATTCCCTCTCTCTGTATATACAGACCGGTGAGGATTCTGTATTCCCTCTCTCTGTATAGACCGGTGAGGATTCTGTATTCCCTCTCTCTGTGTATACAGACCGGTGAGGATTCTGTATTCCCTCTCTCTGTATACAGACCGGTGAGGATTCTGTATTCCCTCTCCCTGTATAGACCGGTGAGGATTCTGTATTCCCTCTCTCTGTGTATATAGACCGGTGAGGATTCTGTATTCCCTCTCTCTGTATAGACCGGTGAGGATTCTGTATTCCCTCTCTCTGTATATACAGACTGGTGAGGATTCTGAATTCTCTCTCTATGTATATAAAGACCGGTGAAGATTCTGTATTCCCTCTCTCTGCATAGAGCGGTGAGGATTCTGTATTCCCTCTCTCTGTATATACAGACGTGTGAGGATTCTATATTCCCTCTCTCTGTATATACAGACCGGTGAGGATTCTGTATTCCCTCTCTCTGTATATACAGACGTGTGAGGATTCTATATTCCCTCTCTCTGTATATACAGACCGGTGAGGATTCTGTATTCCCTCTCTCTGTATAGACCGGTGAGGATTCTGTATTCCCTCTCTCTGTATATACAGACGTGTGAGGATTCTATATTCCCTCTCTCTGTATATACAGACCGGTGAGGATTCTGTATTCCCTCTCTCTGTATAGACCGGTGAGGATTCTGTATTCCCTCTCTCTGTATATACAGACCGGTGAGGATTCTGTATTCCCTCTCTCTGTATATACAGACCGGTGAGGATTCTGTATCCCCTCTCTCTGAAAATACAGACCGGTGAGGATTCTGTATTCCCTCTCTCTGTGTATACAGACCGGTGAGGATTCTGTCTTCCCTCTCTCTGTATAGACCGGTGAGGATTCTATATTCCCTCTCTCTGTATAGACCGGTGAGGATTCTGTCTTCTCTCTCTATGTATATACAGACCGGTGAGGATTCTGTATTCCCTCTCTCTGTATATACAGACCAGTGAGGATTCTGTATTCCCTCTCTCTGTATAGACCGGTGAGGATTCTGTCTTCCCTCTCTCTGTGTATACAGACCGGTGAGGATTCTGTATTCCCCCTCTCTGTATAGACCGGTGAGGATTCTGTATTCCCTCTCTCTGTATAGACCGGTGAGGATTCTGTCTTCCCTCTCTCTGTATAGACCGGTGAGGATTCTGTATTCCCTCTCTCTGTATAGACCGGTGAGGATTCTGTCTTCCCTCTCTCTGTATAGACCGGTGAGGATTCTGTATCCCCTCTCTCTGAAAATACAGACCGGTGAGGATTCTGTCTTCCCTCTCTCTGTATAGACCGGTGAGGATTCTATATTCCCTCTCTCTGTATAGACCGGTGAGGATTCTGTATTCCCTCTCTCTGTATATACAGACCGGTGAGGATTCTGTATTCCCTCTCTCTGTGTATACAGACCGGTGAGGATTCTGTATCCCCTCTCTCTGTGTATACAGACTGGTGAGGATTCTGTATTCCCTCTCTCTGTGTATACAGACTGGTGAGGATTCTGTCTTCTCTCTCTATGTATATACAGACCGGTGAGGATTCTGTATTCCCTCTCTCTGTATAGACCGGTGAGGATTCTGTATTCCCTCTCTCTGTATAGACCAGTGAGGATTCTGTATTCCCTCTCTCTGTATAGACCGGTGTGGATTCTGTATTCCCTCTCTCTGTGTATACAGACCGGTGAGGATTCTGTATTCCCTCTCTCTGTATAGACCGGTGAAGATTCTGTATTCCCTCTCTCTGTATGGACCGGTGAGGATTCTGTATTCCCTCTCTCTATATAGACCGGTGCGGATTCTGTATTCCCTCTCTCTGTATAGACCGGTGAGGATTCTGTATTCCCTCTCTCTGTATAGACCGGTGAGGATTCTATATTCGCTCTCTCTGTATAGACCAGTGAAGATTTTGTATTCCCTCTCTCTGTATAGACCAGTGAGGATTCTGTATTCCCTCTCTCTGTATATACAGACCGGTGAGGATTCTGTATTCCCTCTCACTGTATATACAGACCACTGAGGATTCTGTATTCCCTCTCTCTGTGTATACAGACCGGTGAGGATTCTGTATTCCCTCTCTCTGTATATACAGACCGGTGAGGATTCTGTATTCCCTCTCCTTGTATAGACCGGTGAGGATTCTGTATTCCCTCTCTCTGTATAGACCGGTGAGGATTCTGTATTCCCTCTCTCTGTATAGACCGGTGAGGATTCTGTATTCCCTCTCTCTGTATATACAGACCGGTGAGGATTCTGTATTCCCTCTCTCTGTATAGACCGGTGAGGATTCTATATTCCCTCTCTCTGTGTATACAGACCGGTGAGGATTCTGTATTCCCTCTCTCTGTATAGACCGGTGAGGATTCTATATTCCCTCTCTCTGTGTGTACAGACCGGTGAGGATTCTGTATTCCCTCTCTCTGTACATACAGACTGGTGAGGATTCTGTATTCTCTCTCTATGTATATACAGACCGGTGAGGATTCTGTATTCCCTCTCTCTGTATAGACCGGTGAGGATTCTGTATTCCCTCTCTCTGTATAGACCAGTGAGGATTCTGTATTCCCTCTCTCTGTATAGACCGGTGAGGATTCTGTATTCCCTCTCTCTGTATAGACCGGTGAGGATTCTGTATTCCCTCTCTCTGTATAGACCGGTGAGGATTCTATATTCCCTCTCTCTGTATAGACCAGTGAAGATTTTGTATTCCCTCTCTCTGTTTCGACCAGTGAGGATTCTGTATTCCCTCTCTCTGTATATACAGACCGGTGAGGATTCTGTATTCTCTCTCTCTGTATATACAGACCGCTGAGGATTCTGTATTCCCTCTCTCTGTGTATACAGACCGGTGAGGATTCTGTATTCCCTCTCTCTGTATAGACCAGTGAGGATTCTGTATTCCCTCTCTCTGTAGAGACCGGTGAGGATTCTGTATTCCCTCTCTCTGTGTATACAGACCGGTGAGGATTCTGTATTCCCTCTCTCTGTATAGAGCGGTGAAGATTCTGTATTCCCTCTCTCTGTATAGACCGGTGAGGATTCTGTATTCCCTCTCTCTGTATAGACCGGTGAGGATTCTGTATTCCCTCTCTCTGTATAGACCGGTGAGGATTCTGTATTCCCTCTCTCTGTATAGACCGGTGAGGATTCTGTATTCCCTCTCTCTGTATATACAGACCGGTGAGGATTCTGTATTCCCTCTCTCTGTGTATACAGACCGGTGAGGATTCTGTATTCCCTCCCTCTGTATAGACCGGTGAGGATTCTGTCTACCCTCTCTCTGTGTATACAGACCGGTGAGGATTCTGTATTCCCTCTCTCTGTGTATACAGACCGGTGAGGATTCTGTATCCCCTCTCTCTGTGTATACAGACTGGTGAGGATTCTGTATTCCCTCTCTCTGTATATACAGACCGGTGAGGATTCTGTATTCCCTCTCTCTGTATAGACCGGTGAGGATTCTGTATTCCCTCTCTCTGTATAGACCGGTGAGGATTCTGTATTCCCTCTCTCTGTATAGACCGGTGAGGATTCTGTATTCCCTCTCTCTGTATAGACCGGAGAGGATTCTGTATTCCCTCTCTCTGTATAGACCGGTGAGGATTCTGTATTCCCTCTCTCTGTATAGACCGGTGAGGATTCTATATTCCCTCTCTCTGTGTATACAGACCGGTGAGGATTCTGTATTCCCTCTCTCTGTGCATACAGACCGGTGAGGATTCTGTATTCCCTCTCTCTGTGTATACAGACCGGTGAGGATTCTGTATTCCCTCTCTCTGTATATACAGACTGGTGAGGATTCTGTATTCTCTCTCTATGTATATACAGACCGGTGAGGATTCTGTATTCCCTCTCTCTGTGTATACAGACCGGTGAGGATTCTGTATCCCCTCCCTCTGTGTATACAGACCGGTGAGGATTCTGTATTCCCTCTCTCTGTGTATACAGACCGGTGAGGATTCTGTATTCCCTCTCTCTGTATATACAGACTGGTGAGGATTCTGTATTCTCTCTCTATGCATATACAGACCGGTGAGGATTCTGTATTCCCTCTCTCTGTATAGACCGGTGAGGATTCTGTATTCCCTCTCTCTGTGTATACAGACCGGTGAGGATTCTGTATTCCCTCTCTCTGTATAGACCGGTGAAGATTCTGTATTCCCTCTCTCTGTATAGACCGGTGAGGATTCTGTATTCCCTCTCTCTGTATAGACCGGTGAGGATTCTGTATTCCCTCTCTCTGTATAGACCGGTGAGGATTCTGTATTCCCTCTCTCTGTATATACAGACCGGTGAGGATTCTGTATTCCCTCTCTCTGTATATACAGACCGCTGAGGATTCTGTATTCCCTCTCTCTGTGTATACAGACCGGTGAGGATTCTGTATTCCCTCTCTCTGTATAGACCGGTGAGGATTCTGTATTCCCTCTCTCTGTATAGACCGGTGAGGATTCTGTATTCCCTCTCTCTGTGTATACAGACCGGTGAGGATTCTGTATCCCCTCCCTCTGTGTATACAGACCGGTGAGGATTCTGTATTCCCTCTCTCTGTGTATACAGACCGGTGAGGATTCTGTATTCCCTCTCTCTGTATATACAGACTGGTGAGGATTCTGTATTCTCTCTCTATGTATATACAGACCGGTGAGGATTCTGTATTCCGTCTCTCTGTATAGACCGGTGAGGATTCTGTATTCCCTCTCTCTGTGTATACAGACCGGTGAGGATTCTGTATTCCCTCTCTCTGTATAGACCGGTGAAGATTCTGTATTCCCTCTCTCTGTATAGACCGGTGAAGATTCTGTATTCCCTCTCTCTGTATAGACCGGTGAGGATTCTGTATTCCCTCTCTCTGTATAGACCGGTGAGGATTCTGTATTCCCTCTCTCTGTATATACAGACCGGTGAGGATTCTGTATTCCCTCTCTCTGTATATACAGACCGCTGAGGATTCTGTATTCCCTCTCTCTGTGTATACAGACCGGTGAGGATTCTGTATTCCCTCTCTCTGTATAGACCGGTGAGGATTCTGTATTCCCTCTCTCTGTATAGACCGGTGAGGATTCTGTATCCCCTCTCTCTGTATAGACCGGTGAGTATTCTGTATTCCCTCTCTCTGTATATACAGACCGCTGAGGATTCTGTATTCCCTCTCTCTGTGTATACAGACCGGTGAGGATTTTGTATTCCCTCTCTCTGTATAGACCAGTGAAGATTTTGTATTCCCTCTCTCTGTATAGACCAGTGAGGATTCTGTATTCCCTCTCTCTGTATATACAGACCGGTGAGGATTCTGTATTCCCTCTCTCTGTATATACAGACTGGTGAGGATTCTGAATTCTCTCTCTATGTATATACAGACCGGTGAAGATTCTGTATTCCCTCTCTCTGCATAGACCGGTGAGGATTCTGTATTCCCTCTCTCTGTATATACAGACCGGTGAGGATTCTGTATTCCCTCTCTCTGTATATACAGACCGGTGAGGATTCTGTATTCCCTCTCTCTGTATAGACCGGTGAGGATTCTATATTCCCTCTCTCTGTGTATACAGACCGGTGAGGATTCTGTATCCCCTCTCTCTGTATATACAGACCGGTGAGGATTCTGTATCCCCTCTCTCTGCATATACAGACCGGTGAGGATTCTGTATTCCCTCTCTCTGTGTATACAGACCGGTGAGGATTCTGTATTCCCTCCCTCTGTATAGACCGGTGAGGATTCTGTCTTCCCTCTCTCTGTGTATACAGACCGGTGAGGATTCTGTATTCCCTCTCTCTGTGTATACAGACCGGTGAGGATTCTGTATCCCCTCTCTCTGTGTATACAGACTGGTGAGGATTCTGTATTCCCTCTCTCTGTATATACAGACCGGTGAGGATTCTGTATTCCCTCTCTCTGTATAGACCGGTGAGGATTCTGTATTCCCTCTCTCTGTATAGACCGGTGAGGATTCTGTATTCCCTCTCTCTGTATAGACCGGTGAGGATTCTGTATTCCCTCTCTCTGTATAGACCGGTGAGGATTCTGTATTCCCTCTCTCTGTATAGACCGGTGAAGATTCTGTATTCCCTCTCTCTGTATAGACCGGTGAAGATTCTGTATTCCCTCTCTCTGTATAGACCGGAGAGGATTCTGTATTCCCTCTCTCTGTATAGACCGGTGAGGATTCTGTATTCCCTCTCTCTGTATATACAGACCGGTGAGGATTCTGTATTCCCTCTCTCTGTATAGACCGGTGAGGATTCTATATTCCCTCTCTCTGTGTATACAGACCGGTGAGGATTCTGTATTCCCTCTCTCTGTGCATACAGACCGGTGAGGATTCTGTATTCCCTCTCTCTGTGTATACAGACCGGTGAGGATTCTGTATTCCCTCTCTCTGTATATACAGACTGGTGAGGATTCTGTATTCTCTCTCTATGTATATACAGACCGGTGAGGATTCTGTATTCCCTCTCTCTGTGTATACAGACCGGTGAGGATTCTGTATCCCCTCCCTCTGTGTATACAGACCGGTGAGGATTCTGTATTCCCTCTCTCTGTGTATACAGACCGGTGAGGATTCTGTATTCCCTCTCTCTGTATATACAGACTGGTGAGGATTCTGTATTCTGTCTCTATGTATATACAGACCGGTGAGGATTCTGTATCCCCTCTCTCTGTATAGACCGGTGAGTATTCTGTATTCCCTCTCTCTGTATATACAGACCGCTGAGGATTCTGTATTCCCTCTCTCTGTGTATACAGACCGGTGAGGATTTTGTATTCCCTCTCTCTGTATAGACCAGTGAAGATTTTGTATTCCCTCTCTCTGTATAGACCAGTGAGGATTCTGTTTTCCCTCTCTCTGTATATACAGACCGGTGAGGATTCTGTATTCCCTCTCTCTGTATATACAGACTGGTGAGGATTCTGAATTCTCTCTCTATGTATATACAGACCGGTGAGGATTCTGTATTCCCTCTCTCTGTATAGACCGGTGAGGATTCTATATTCCCTCTCTCTGTGTATACAGACCGGTGAGGATTCTGTATCCCCTCTCTCTGTATATACAGACCGGTGAGGATTCTGTATCCCCTCTCTCTGCATATACAGACCGGTGAGGATTCTGTATTCCCTCTCTCTGTGTATACAGACCGGTGAGGATTCTGTATTCCCTCCCTCTGTATAGACCGGTGAGGATTCTGTCTTCCCTCTCTCTGTGTATACAGACCGGTGAGGATTCTGTATTCCCTCTCTCTGTGTATACAGACCGGTGAGGATTCTGTATCCCCTCTCTCTGTGTATACAGACTGGTGAGGATTCTGTATTCCCTCTCTCTGTATATACAGACCGGTGAGGATTCTGTATTCCCTCTCTCTGTATAGACCGGTGAGGATTCTGTATTCCCTCTCTCTGTATAGACCGGTGAGGATTCTGTATTCCCTCTCTCTGTATAGACCGGTGAGGATTCTGTATTCCCTCTCTCTGTATAGACCGGTGAGGATTCTGTATTCCCTCTCTCTGTATAGACCGGTGAAGATTCTGTATTCCCTCTCTCTGTATAGACCAGTGAAGATTCTGTATTCCCTCTCTCTGTATAGACCGGAGAGGATTCTGTATTCCCTCTCTCTGTATAGACCGGTGAGGATTCTGTATTCCCTCTCTCTGTATATACAGACCGGTGAGGATTCTGTATTCCCTCTCTCTGTATAGACCGGTGAGGATTCTATATTCCCTCTCTCTGTGTATACAGACCGGTGAGGATTCTGTATTCCCTCTCTCTGTGCATACAGACCGGTGAGGATTCTGTATTCCCTCTCTCTGTGTATACAGACCGGTGAGGATTCTGTATTCCCTCTCTCTGTATATACAGACTGGTGAGGATTCTGTATTCTCTCTCTATGTATATACAGACCGGTGAGGATTCTGTATTCCCTCTCTCTGTGTATACAGACCGGTGAGGATTCTGTATCCCCTCCCTCTGTGTATACAGACCGGTGAGGATTCTGTATTCCCTCTCTCTGTGTATACAGACCGGTGAGGATTCTGTATTCCCTCTCTCTGTATATACAGACTGGTGAGGATTCTGTATTCTCTCTCTATGTATATACAGACCGGTGAGGATTCTGTATTCCCTCTCTCTGTATAGACCGGTGAGGATTCTGTATTCCCTCTCTCTGTGTATACAGACCGGTGAGGATTCTGTATTCCCTCTCTCTGTATAGACCGGTGAAGATTCTGTATTCCCTCTCTCTGTATAGACCGGTGAGGATTCTGTATTCCCTCTCTCTGTATAGACCGGTGAGGATTCTGTATTCCCTCTCTCTGTATAGACCGGTGAGGATTCTGTATTCCCTCTCTCTGTATATACAGACCGGTGAGGATTCTGTATTCCCTCTCTCTGTATATACAGACCGCTGAGGATTCTGTATTCCCTCTCTCTGTATAGACCGGTGAGGATTCTGTATTCCCTCTCTCTGTATAGACCGGTGAGGATTCTGTATCCCCTCTCTCTGTATAGACCGGTGAGTATTCTGTATTCCCTCTCTCTGTATATACAGACCGCTGAGGATTCTGTATTCCCTCTCTCTGTGTATACAGACCGGTGAGGATTTTGTATTCCCTCTCTCTGTATAGACCAGTGAAGATTTTGTATTCCCTCTCTCTGTATAGACCAGTGAGGATTCTGTACTCCCTCTCTCTGTATATACAGACCGGTGAGGATTCTGTATTCCCTCTCTCTGTATATACAGACCGCTGAGGATTCTGTATTCCCTCTCTCTGTGTATACAGACCGGTGAGGATTCTGTATTCCCTCTCTCTCAATAGACCGGTGAGGATTCTGTATTCCCTCTCTCTGTATAGACCGGTGAAGATTCTGTATTCCCTCTCTCTGTATAGACCGGTGAAGATTCTGTATTCCCTCTCTCTGTATATACAGACTGGTGAGGATTCTGTATTCTCTCTCTATATATATACAGACCGGTGAAGATTCTGCATTCCCTCTCTCTGTGTATACAGACCGGTGAGGATTCTGTATCCCCTCTCTCTGTATATACAGACCGGTGAGCATTCTGTATTCCCTCTCTCTGTGTATACAGACCGGTGAGGATTCTGTATCCCCTCTCTCTGTATATACAGACCGGTGAGGATTCTGTATTCCCTCTCTCTGTATATACAGACCGGTGAGGATTCTGTATTCCCTCTCTCTGTATAGACCGGTGAGGATCCTGTATTCCCTCTCTCTGTGTATACAGACCGGTGAGGATTCTGTATTCCCTCTCTCTGTGTATACAGACCGGTGAGGATTCTGTATTCCCTCTCCCTGTATAGACCGGTGAGGATTCTGTGTTCCCTCTCTCTGTATATACAGACTGGTGACGATTCTGTATTCCCTCTCTCTGTATAGACCGGTGAGGATTCTGTATTCCCTCTCTCTGTATATACAGACCGGTGAGGATTCTGTATTCCCTCTCTCTGTATATACAGACCGCTGAGGATTCTGTATTCCCTCTCTCTGTGTATACAGACTGGTGAGGATTCTGTATTCCCTCTCTCTGTATAGACCGGTGAGGATTCTGTATTCCCTCTCTCGGTATAGACCGGTGAGGATTCTGTATCCCCTCTCTCTGTATAGACCGGTGAGTATTCTGTATTCCCTCTCTCTGTATATACAGACCGCTGAGGATTCTGTATTCCCTCTCTCTGTGTATACAGACCGGTGAGGATTTTGTATTCCCTCTCTCTGTATAGACCAGTGAAGATTTTGTATTCCCTCTCTCTGTATAGACCAGTGAGGATTCTGTATTCCCTCTCTCTGTATATACAGACCGGTGAGGATTCTGTATTCCCTCTCTCTGTATATACAGACCGCTGAGGATTCTGTATTCCCTCTCTCTGTGTATACAGACCGGTGAGGATTCTGTATTCCCTCTCTCTCAATAGACCGGTGAGGATTCTGTATTCCCTCTCTCTGTATAGACCGGTGAAGATTCTGTATTCCCTCTCTCTGTATATACAGACTGGTGAGGATTCTGTATTCTCTCTCTATATATATACAGACCGGTGAAGATTCTGTATTCCCTCTCTCTGTGTATACAGACCGGTGAGGATTCTGTATCCCCTCTCTCTGTATATACAGACCGGTGAGCATTCTGTATTCCCTCTCTCTGTGTATACAGACCGGTGAGGATTCTGTATCCCCTCTCTCTGTATATACAGACCGGTGAGGATTCTGTATTCCCTCTCTCTGTATATACAGACCGGTGAGGATTCTGTATTCCGTCTCTGTGTATAGACCGGTGAGGATCCTGTATTCCCTCTCTCTGTGTATACAGACCGGTGAGGATTCTGTATTCCCTCTCTCTGTGTATACAGACCGGTGAGGATTCTGTATTCCCTCTCCCTGTATAGACCGGTGAGGATTCTGTATTCCCTCTCTCTGTGTATATAGACCGGTGAGGATTCTGTATTCCCTCTCTCTGTATAGACCGGTGAGGATTCTGTATTCCCTCTCTCTGTATATACAGACTGGTGAGGATTCTGAATTCTCTCTCTATGTATATACAGACCGTTGAAGATTCTGTATTCCCTCTCTCTGCATAGACCGGTGAGGATTCTGTATTCCCTCTCTCTGTATATACAGACCGGTGAGGATTCTATATTCCCACTCTCTGTGTATACAGACCGGTGAGGATTCTGTATCCCCTCTCTCTGTATATACAGACCGGTGAGGATTCTGTATCCCCTCTCTCTGTATATACAGACCGGTGAGGATTCTGTATTCCCTCTCTCTGTGTATACAGACCGGTGAGGATTCTGTATTCCCTCTCTCTGTTTCGACCGGTGAGGATTCTGTCTTCCCTCTCTCTGTGTATACAGACCGGTGAGGATTCTGTATTCCCTCTCTCTGTGTATACAGACCGGTGAGGATTCTGTATCCCCTCTCTCTGTGTATACAGACTGGTGAGGATTCTGTATTCCCTCTCTCTGTGTATACAGACTGGTGAGGATTCTGTATTCTCTCTCTATGTATATATAGACCGGTGAGGATTCTGTATTCCCTCTCTCTGTATAGACCGGTGAGGATTCTGTATTCCCTCTCTCTGTATAGACCAGTGAGGATTCTGTATTCCCCCTCTCTGTATAGACCGGTGAGGATTCTGTATTCCCTCTCTCTCTGTGCATACAGACCGGTGAGGATTCTGTATTCCCTCTCTCTGTATAGACCGGTGAAGATTCTGTATTCCCTCTCTCTGTATGGACCGGTGAGGATTCTGTATTCCCTCTCTCTGTATAGACCGGTGAGGATTCTGTATTCCCTCTCTCTGTATAGACCGGTGAGGATTCTGTATTCCCTCTCTCTGTATAGACCGGTGAGGATTCTATATTCCCTCTCTCTGTATAGACCAGTGAAGATTTTGTATTCCCTCTCTCTGTATAGACCAGTGAGGATTCTGTATTCCCTCTCTCTGTATATACAGACCGGTGAGGATTCTGTATTCCCTCTCTCTGTATATACAGACCGCTGAGGATTCTGTATTCCCTCTCTCTGTGTATACAGACCGGTGAGGATTCTGTGTTCCCTCTCTCTGTATATACAGACCGGTGAGGATTCTGTATTCCCTCTCCTTGTATAGACCGGTGAGGATTCTGTATTCCCTCTCTCTGTATAGACTGGTGAGGATTCTGTATTCCCTCTCTCTGTATAGACCGGTGAGTATTCTGTATTCCCTCTCTCTGTATATACAGACCGGTGAGGATTCTGTATTCCCTCTCTCTGTATAGACCGGTGAGGATTCTATATTCCCTCTCTCTGTGTATACAGACCGGTGAGGATTCTGTATTCCCTCTCTCTGTATAGACCGGTGAGGATTCTGTATTCCCTCTCTCTGTATAGACCGGTGAGGAATCTGTATTCCCTCTCTCTGTATAGACCGGTGAGGATTCTGTATTCCCTCTCTCTGTATAGACCGGTGAGGATTCTGTATTCCCTCTCTCTGTATAGACCGGTGAGGATTCTATATTCCCTCTCTCTGTGTATACAGACCGGTGAGGATTCTGTATTCCCTCTCTCTGTGTATACAGACCGGTGAGGATTCTGTATTCCCTCTCTCTGTGTATACAGACCGGTGAGGATTCTGTATCCACTCTCTCTGTGTATACAGACCGGTGAGGATTCTGTATTCCCTCTCTCTGTGTATACAGACCGGTGAGGATTCTGTATTCCCTCTCTCTGTATATACAGACCGGTGAGGATTCTGTATTCCCTCTCTCTGTATAGACCAGTGAGGATTCTGTATTCCCTCTCTCTGTATAGACCGGTGAGGATTCTGTATTCCCTCTCTCTGTGTATACAGACCGGTGAGGATTCTGTATTCCCTCTCTCTGTATAGACCGGTGAAGATTCTGTATTCCCTCTCTCTGTATAGACCGGTGAGGATTCTGTATTCCCTCTCTCTGTATAGACCGGTGAGGATTCTGTATTCCCTCTCTCTGTATAGACCGGTGAGGATTCTGTATTCCCTCTCTCTGTATATACAGACCGGTGAGGATTCTGTATTCCCTCTCTCTGTATATACAGACCGCTGAGGATTCTGTATTCCCTCTCTCTGTGTATACAGACCGGTGAGGATTCTGTATTCCCTCTCTCTGTATAGACCGGTGAGGATTCTGTATTCCCTCTCTCTGTATAGACCGGTGTGCATTCTGTATCCCCTCTCTCTGTATAGACCGGTGAGTATTCTGTATTCCCTCTCTCTGTATATACAGACCGCTGAGGATTCTGTATTCCCTCTCTCTGTGTATACAGACCGGTGAGGATTTTGTATTCCCTCTCTCTGTATAGACCAGTGAAGATTTTGTATTCCCTCTCTCTGTATAGACCAGTGAGGATTCTGTATTCCCTCTCTCTGTATATACAGACCGGTGAGGATTCTGTATTCCCTCTCTCTGTATATACAGACTGGTGAGGATTCTGTATTCCCTCTCTCTGTATAGACCGGTGAGGATTCTGTATTCCCTCTCTCTGTATAGACCGGTGAAGATTCTGTATTCCCTCTCTCTGTATATACAGACTGGTGAGGATTCTGTATTCTCTCTCTATGTATATACAGACCGGTGAAGATTCTGTATTCCCTCTCTCTGTATAGACCGGTGAGGATTCTATATTCCCTCTCTCTGTGTATACAGACCGGTGAGGATTCTGTATCCCCTCTCTCTGTATATACAGACCGGTGAGGATTCTGTATTCCCTCTCTCTGTATAGACCAGTGAGGATTCTGTATTCCCTCTCTCTGTATAGACCGGTGAGGATTCTGTATTCCCTCTCTCTGTGTATACAGACCGGTGAGGATTCTGTATTCCCTCTCTCTGTGTATACAGACCGGTGAGGATTCTATATTCCCTCTCTCTGTATAGACCAGTGAAGATTTTGTATTCCCTCTCTCTGTATAGACCAGTGAGGATTCTGTATTCCCTCTCTCTGTGTATACAGACCGGTGAGGATTCTGTATTCCCTCTCTCTGTATAGACCGGTGAGGATTCTGTATTCCCTCTCTCTGTATAGACCGGTGAGGATTCTGTATTCCCTCTCTCTGTATGTACAGACCGGTGAGGATTCTGTATTCCCTCTCTCTGTGTATACAGACCGGTGAGGATTCTGTATTCCCTCTCTCTGTATAGACCGGTGAGGATTCTGTATTCCCTCTCTCTGTGTATACAGACCGGTTCGGATTCTGTATTCCCTCTCTCTGTGTATGCAGACCGGTGAGGATTCTGTATTCCCTCTCTCTGTGTATACAGACCGGTGAGGTTTCTGTATTCCCTCTCCCTGTATAGACCGGTGAGGATTCTGTATTCCCTCTCTCTGTATAGACCGGTGAAGATTCTGTATTCTCTCTCTATGTCGAGACTGGTGAGGATTCTGTATTCCTTCTCTTTGTATAGACCAGTGAGGATTCTGTATTCCCTCTCTCTGTGTATACAGACCGGTGAGGATTCTGTATTCCCTCTCTCTGGATAGACCGGTGAGGATTCTGTATTCCCTCTCTCTGTATAGACCGGTGTGGATTCTGTATCCCCTCTCTCTGTATAGACCGGTGAGTATTCTGTATTCCCTCTCTCTGTATGTACAGACCGCTGAGGATTCTGTATTCCCTCTCTCTGTGTATACAGACCGGTGAGGATTTTGTATTCCCTCTCTCTGTATAGACCAGTGAAGATTTTGTATTCCCTCTCTCTGTATAGACCAGTGAGGATTCTGTATTCCCTCTCTCTGTATATACAGACCGGTGAGGATTCTGTATTCCCTCTCTCTGTATATACAGACTGGTGAGGATTCTGTATTCCCTCTCTCTGTATAGACCGGTGAGGATTCTGTATTCCCTCTCTCTGTATAGACCGGTGAAGATTCTGTGTTCCCTCTCTCTGTATATACAGACTGGTGAGGATTCTGTATTCTCTCCCTCTGTGTATACAGACCGGTGAGGATTCTGTATTCCCTCTCTCTGTATAGACCGGTGAGGATTCTGTATTCCCTCTCTCTGTATAGACCGGTGTGGATTCTGTATCCCCTCTCTCTGTATAGACCGGTGAGTATTCTGTATTCCCTCTCTCTGTATATACAGACCGCTGAGGATTCTGTATTCCCTCTCTCTGTGTATACAGACCGGTGAGGATTTTGTATTCCCTCTCTCTGTATAGACCAGTGAAGATTTTGTATTCCCTCTCTCTGTATAGACCAGTGAGGATTCTGTATTCCCTCTCTCTGTATATACAGACCGGTGAGGATTCTGTATTCCCTCTCTCTGTATATACAGACTGGTGAGGATTCTGTATTCCTTCTCTCTGTATAGATCGGTGAAGATTCTGTATTCCCTCTCTCTGTATAGACCGGTGAAGATTCTGTATTCCCTCTCTCTGTATATACAGACTGGTGAGGATTCTGTATTCTCTCTCTATGTATATACAGACCGGTGAAGATTCTGCATTCCCTCTCTCTGTATAGACCGGTGAGGATTCTATATTCCCTCTCTCTGTGTATACAGACCGGTGAGGATTCTGTATCCCCTCTCTCTGTATATACAGACCGGTGAGGATTCTGTATTCCCTCTCTCTGTATAGACCGGTGAGGATTCTGTATCCCCTCTCTCTGTGTATACAGACCGGTGAGGATTCTGTATTCCCTCTCTCTGTGTATGCAGACCGGTGAGGATTCTGTATTCCCTCTCTCTGTGTATACAGACCGGTGAGGATTCTGTATTCCCTCTCCCTGTATAGACCGGTGAGGATTCTGTATTCCCTCTCTCTGTATAGACCGGTGAAGATTCTGTATTCTCTCTCTATGTCGAGACTGGTGAGGATTCTGTATTCCCTCTCTCTGTATAGACCGGTGAGGATTCTGTATTCCCTCTCTCCGTGTATACAGACCGGTGAGGATTCTGTATACCCTCTCTCTGTATAGACCGGTGAAGATTCTGTATTCCCTCTCTCTGTATAGACCGGTGAGGATTCTGTATTCCCTCTCTCTGTATAGACCGGTGAGGATTCTGTATTCCCTCTCTCTGTATAGACCGGTGAGGATTCTGTATTCCCTCTCTCTGTATAGACCGGTGAGGATTCTGTATTCCCTCTCTCTGTATATACAGACCGGTGAGGATTCTGTATTCCCTCTCTCTGTATATACAGACCGCTGAGGATTCTGTATTCCCTCTCTCTGTGTATACAGACCGGTGAGGATTCTGTATTCCCTCTCTCTGTATAGACCGGTGAGGATTCTGTATTCGCTCTCTCTGTATAGACCGGTGTGGATTCTGTATCCCCTCTCTCTGTATAGACCGGTGAGTATTCTGTATTCCCTCTCTCTGTATATACAGACCGCTGAGGATTCTGTATTCCCTCTCTCTGTGTATACAGACCGGTGAGGATTTTGTATTCCCTCTCTCTGTATAGACCAGTGAAGATTTTGTATTCCCTCTCTCTGTATAGACCAGTGAGGATTCTGTATTCCCTCTCTCTGCATATACAGACCGGTGAGGATTCTGTATTCCCTCTCTCTGTATATACAGACTGGTGAGGATTCTGTATTCCCTCTCTCTGTATAGACCGGTGAGGATTCTGTATTCCCTCTCTCTGTATAGACCGGTGAAGATTCTGTGTTCCCTCTCTCTGTATAGACCAGTGAAGATTTTGTATTCCCTCTCTCTGTATAGACCAGTGAGGATTCTGTATCCCCTCTCTCTGTATATACAGACTGGTGAGGATTCTGTATTCTCTCTCTCTGTGTATACAGACCGGTGAGGATTCTGTATTCCCTCTCTCTGTATAGACCGGTGAGGATTCGGTATTCCCTCTCTCTGTATAGACCGGTGTGGATTCTGTATCCCCTCTCTCTGTTTTGACCGGTGAGTATTCTGTATTCCCTCTCTCTGTATATACAGACCGCTGAGGATTCTGTATTCCCTCTCTCTGTGTATACAGACCGGTGAGGATTTTGTATTCCCTCTCTCTGTATAGACCAGTGAAGATTTTGTATTCCCTCTCTCTGTATAGACCAGTGAGGATTCTGTATTCCCTCTCTCTGTATATACAGACCGGTGAGGATTCTGTATTCCCTCTCTCTGTATATACAGACTGGTGAGGATTCTGTATTCCCTCTCTCTGTATAGACCGGTGAGGATTCTGTATTCCCTCTCTCTGTATAGACCGGTGAGGATTCTGTATTCCCTCTCTCTGTATAGACCGGTGAGGATTCTGTATTCCCTCTCTCTGTATAGACCGTTGAGGATTCTATATTCCCTCTCTCTGTGTATACAGACCGGTGAGGATTCTGTATCCCCTCTCTCTGTGTATACAGACCGGTGAGGATTCTGTATCCCCTCTCTCTGTGTATACACACCGGTGAGGATTCTGTATCCCCTCTCTCTGTATATACAGACCGGTGAGGATTCTGTATTCCCTCTCTCTGTATAGACCAGTGAGGATTCTGTATTCCCTCTCTCTGTATAGACCGGTGAGGATTCTGTATTCCCTCTCTCTGTATATACAGACCGGTGAGGATTCTGTATTCCCTCTCTCTGTGTATACAGACCGGTGAGGATTCTGTATTCCCTCTCTCTGTATAGACCGGTGAGGATTCTGTATCCCCTCTCTCTGTGTATACAGACCGGTGAGGATTCTGTATTCCCTCTCTCTGTGTATACAGACCGGTGAGGATTCTATATTCCCTCTCTCTGTATAGACCAGTGAAGATTTTGTATTCCCTCTCTCTGTATAGACCAGTGAGGATTCTGTATTCCCTCTCTCTGTGTATACAGACCGGTGAGGATTCTGTATTCCCTCTCTCTGTATAGACCGGTGAGGATTCTGTATTCCCTCTCTCTGTATAGACCGGTGAGGATTCTGTATTCCCTCTCTCTGTATATACAGACCGGTGAGGATTCTGTATTCCCTCTCTCTGTGTATACAGACCGGTGAGGATTCTGTATTCCCTCTCTCTGTATAGACCGGTGAGGATTCTGTATTCCCTCTCTCTGTGTATACAGACCGGTGAGGATTCTGTATTCCCTCTCTCTGTGTATACAGACCGGTGAGGATTCTGTATTCCCTCTCTCTGTGTATACAGACCGGTGAGGATTCTGTATTCCCTCTCCCTGTATAGACCGGTGAGGATTCTGTATTCCCTCTCTCTGTATAGACCGGTGAAGATTCTGTATTCTCTCTCTATGTCGAGACTGGTGAGGATTCTGTACTCCTTCTCTTTGTATATCCAGACCAGTGAGGATTCTGTATTCCCTCTCTCTGTGTAGACCGTTGAGGAATCTGTATTCCCTCTCTCTGTGTATGCAGACTGGTGAGGATTCTGTGTTCCCTCTCTCCTTATGTGAAGATCGGTGAGATTCTGTATTCCCTCTCTCTGTATAATCAGACCAGTATGATTCTGTATTCCCTCCCTCTGTATATACAGATCGGTGAGGATTCTATATTTCTTCTCTCTGTGTATACAGCTTAGTAAATAAAGCCTTGCCAAACTGTTTGGTGAAAATGATGCTCTAGTAAGAAGTATTATTGCAGCCAGTATTTGATTCAGTCTTGCAGTCTGAAATGCAGATCTCCCTGACCCACTCCTTCCCACAGGCACCAGGTGGCGACTGAATGCAACAGTTCTCCAAGACTTTGTGTTCACGCAAAATGAAAATGGATGCACTATTAAATCTAACAAAGGCTCATTGTCTGGCCCTCAGATTTCCCCCATCTCTAGCCTAGATTTTGTGTTCAAGTCATTGGAGTAGGGTTTGATTCAGAGGTGAGCGTGCACCAAATCCCTATCAGCAATTTGTATAACAGAGAGACATCACCAATTCAGAAAAATACTTGGGCAGGCAGAGTCGGGCAAGTGGTTAAAATCCCAAATACGTAAATCCTGCCTCCAAGCCGCTGCGTTCCTGGACACCGTAATATTTACGGTGGCGATTCAGGCCCCTGAGCGAGGCTCCCGCTAAGAGCAGGCGGGGGACGGCCATTTAAGATTCAAAAGTCATGACCCAATGATGTCATCGGCGCCACAACATGGGGAATCCCCACTGTCTGCAGACTGGCATCACCAACACAGGGGGAATCCCCACTGTCTGCAGCTCGGCATCACCAACACAGGGGGAATCCCCGCTGTCTGCAGACTGGCATCACCAACACAGGGGGAATCCCCACTGTCTGCAGCTCGGCATCACCAACACAGGGGGAATCCCCACTGTCTGCAGCTCGGCATCACCAACGCGGGGGAATCCCCGCTGTCTGCAGACCGGCATCACCAACACAGGGGGAATCCCCGCTGTCTGCAGCTCGGCATCACCAACGCGGGGGAATCCCCGCTGTCTGCAGACCGGCATCACCAACACAGGGGGAATCCCCACTGTCTGCAGACCGGCAGCACCAATGAGGGGGAATCCCCGCTGTCTGCAGACCGGCAGCACCAATGAGGGGGAATCCCCGCTGTCTGCAGACCGGCAGCACCAATGAGGGGGAATCCCTGCTGTCTGCAGACCGGCAGCACCAACGAGGGGGGGGCGGTCCCCACCGTCTGCAACCCGGCCGCACCAACACAGGGGGAATGCCCACCGTCTGCAGCCCGGCAGCACCAACACAGGAGGAGGTGCCGACTGGCCAGAAGAGCCACAGGTAAGTTTTAAAAGTTGGCCTATCTCTTGTGGTCCTTGAAGAGCAGGAGTGCTCCTCCCAGGCTTCACAAGAAAGCCTTGGACCTTCCCAGTTCCCAGGCTTCCACCTCCCGATCGTGGCCAGACGCCCCACCACCCACAGCCAATCACCTTCTCTAAGTGTGCCTGGTTGACTGAAGTCAGCAGGCTCAGGGTTGTGCCCACTGTTCCCACCCAGACACTGCAGATCCCCCCCACTGATTGGCACCACTCCAACCCCCCCACTGACTCCCACATCAACCCCCACTGACACCCACACCAACCCCCCACAGACCCCCCACCACACAAACCCCCCACAGACCCTCACCACACCAACCCCCCACAGACCCCCACCATACCAACCCCCCACAGACCCCCACCACACCAACCCCCCACAGACCCCCACCACACCAACCCCCCACAGACCCCCACCACACAAACCCCCCACAGACCCCCACCACACCAACCCCCCACAGACCCCCACCACACCAACCCCCCCACAGACCCCCACCACACCAACCCCCCCACTGACACCCACCTCACCGACACCCCCCACAGACCCCCACCACACCAACCCCCCACAGACCCCCACCACACCAACCCCCCCACTGACACCCACCTCACCGACGCCCCCCACTGACACCCACCACACCAACCCCCCCACTGACACCCACCTCACCGACGCCCCCCACTGACACCCACCACACCAACCCCCCCCCACTGACACCCACCACACCAACCCCCCCCCCACTGACACCCACCACACCAACCCCCCCCCACTGACACCCACCACACCAACCCCCCCCCACTGACACCCACCACAACAACCCCCCCCACTGACACCCACCACACCAACCCCCCCCACTGACACCCACCACACCAACCCCCCCCCACTGACACCCACCACACCAACCCCCCCCACTGACACCCACCACACCAACCCCCCCCACTGACACCCACCACACCAACCCCCCCCCCCCACTGACACCCACCACACCAACCCCCCCCACTGACACCCACCACACCAACCCCCCCCCCCCACTGACACCCACCACACCAACCCCCCCCACTGACACCCACCACACCAACCCCCCCCCCCACTGACACCCACCACACCAACCCCCCCCACTGACACCCACCACACCAACCCCCCCCCACTGACACCCACCACACCAACCCCCCCCCACTGACACCCACCACACCAACCCCCCCCACTGACACCCACCACACCAACCCCCCCCCACTGACACCCACCTCACCAACCCCCCCCCCACTGACACCCACCACACCAACCCCCCCACTGACACCCACCACACCAACCCCTCCCCACTGACACCCACCACACCAACCCCCCCCCCACAGACACCAACCACACCAACCCCCCCCCACTGACACCCACCACACCAAACCCCCCCACTGACACCCACCACACCAACCCCCCCCACTGACACCCACCACACCAACCCCCCCCCACTGACACCCACCACACCAACCCCCCCCCACTGACACCCACCACACCAACCCCCCCCACTGACACCCACCACACCAACCCCCCCCCACTGACACCCACCACACCAACCCCCCCCCACTGACACCCACCACACCAACCCCCCCACTGACACCCACCACACCAACCCCCCCCCACTGACACCCACCACACCAACCCCCCCCCCACTGACACCCACCACACCAACCCCCCCCCACTGACACCCACCACACCAACCCCCCCCCACTGACACCCACCACACCAACCCCCCCCACTGACACCCACCACACCAACCCCCCCCCACTGACACCCACCACACCAACCCCCCCCCACTGACACCCACCACACCAACCCCTCCCCACTGACACCCACCACACCAACCCCCCCACTGACACCCACCACACCAACCCCCCCCACTGACACCCACCACACCAACCCCCCCCCACTGACACCCATCACACCAACCCCCCCCCACTGACACCCACCACACCAACCCCCCCCCACTGACACCCACCACACCAACCCCCCCACTGACACCCACCACACCAACCCCCCCGCACTGACACCCACCACACCAACCCCCCCACTGACACCCACCACACCAACCCCCCCCACTGACACCCACCACACCAACCCCCCCCCCACTGACACCCACCACACCAACCCCCCCACTGACACCCACCACACCAACCCCCCCCACTGACACCCACCACACCAACCCCCCCCACTGACACCCACCACACCAACCCCCCCCCACTGACACCCACCACACCAACCCCCCCCCACTGACACCGACCACACCAACCCCCCCCCACTGACACCCACCACACCAACCCCCCCCCCACTGACACCCACCACACCAACCCCCCCCCACTGACACCCACCTCACCAACCCCCCCCCCACTGACACCCACCACACCAACCCCCCCCCACTGACACCCACCACACCAACCCCCCCCCACTGACACCCACCACACCAATCCCCCCCACTGACACCCACCACACCAACCCCCCCCCACTGACACCCACCACACCAACCCCCCCCCACTGACACCCACCACACCAACCCCCCCCCACTGACACCCACCACACCAATCCCCCCCACTGACACCCACCACACCAACCCCCCCCCCACAGACACCCACCACACCAAACCCCCCCACTGACACCCACCACACCAACCCCCCCCCCACAGACACCCACCACACCAAACCCCCCCACTGACACCCACCACACCAACCCCCCCCACTGACACCCACCACACCAACCCCCCCCCACTGACACCCACCACACCAACCCCCCCCCACTGACACCCACCACACCAACCCCCCCCACTGACACCCACCACACCAACCCCCCCCACTGACACCCACCACACCAACCCCCCCACTGACACCCACCACACCAACCCCCCCCCACTGACACCCACCACACCAACCCCCCCCCACTGACACCCACCACACCAACCCCCCCCACTGA
Source organism: Heptranchias perlo (assembly GCF_035084215.1). Taxonomy (NCBI): domain Eukaryota; kingdom Metazoa; phylum Chordata; class Chondrichthyes; order Hexanchiformes; family Hexanchidae; genus Heptranchias; species Heptranchias perlo. Next base: position 129,955,706 of record NC_090329.1, read on the forward strand.
CACCCACCACACCAACCCCCCCCACTGACACCCACCACACCAACCCCCCCCACTGACACCCACCACACCAACCCCCCCCCACTGACACCCACCTCACCAAACCCCCCCCACTGACACCCACCACACCAACCCCCCCACTGACACCCACCTCACCAAACCCCCCCCACTGACACCCACCACACCAACCCCCCCCCACTGACACCCACCACACCAACCCCCCCACTGACACCCACCACACCAACCCCCCCCCCACTGACACCCACCACACCAACCCCCCCCACTGACACCCACCACACCAACCCCCCCCCCTGACACCCACCACACCAACCCCCCCCACTGACACCCACCACACCAACCCCCCCCACTGACACCCACCACACCAACCCCCCCCCACTGACACCCACCACACCAACCCCCCCCCACTGACACCCACCACACCAACCCCCCACCCACTGACACCCACCACACCAACCCCCCCCACTGACACCCACCACACCAACCCCCCCCCACTGACACCCACCACACCAACTCCCCCCACTGACACCCACCACACCAACCCCCCCCACTGACACCCACCACACCAACCCCCCCCACTGACACCCACCACACCAACCCCCCCCACTGACACCCACCACACCAACCCCCCCCCACTGACACCCACCACACCAACCCCCCCCACTGACACCCACCACACCAACCCCCCCCACTGACACCCACCACACCAACCCCCCCCACTGACACCCACCACACACCAACCCCCCCCACTGACACCCACCACACCAACCCCCCCCACTGACACCCACCAACACCACACCAACCCCCCCACTGACACCCACCACACCAACCCCCCCCCCACTGACACCCACCACACCAACCCCCCCCCACTGACACCCACCACACCAACCCCCCCACTGACACCACCACACCAACCCCCCCCACTGACACCCACCACACCAACCCCCCCCCACTGACACCCACCACACCAACCCCCCCCCCACTGACACCCACCACACCAACCCCCCCCCACTGACACCCACCACACCAACCCCCCCCCCCACTGACACCCACCACACCAACCCCCCCCCACTGACACCCACCACACCAACCCCCCCCCACTGACACCCACCACACCAACCCCCCCCACTGACACCCACCACACCAACCCCCCCCCACTGACACCCACCACACCAACCCCCCCCCACTGACACCACCACACCAACCCCCCCCACTGACACCCACCACACCAACCCCCCCCCACTGACACCCACCACACCAACCCCCCCCCCACTGACACCCACCACACCAACCCCCCCCCCACTGACACCCACCACACCAACCCCCCCCCACTGACACCACCACACCAACCCCCCCCCACTGACACCCACCACACCAACCCCCCCCCCCCACTGACACCCACCACACCAACCCCCCCCCACTGACACCCACCACACCAACCCCCCCCACTGACACCCACCACACCAACCCCCCCCCCACTGACACCCACCACACCAACCCCCCCCCCACTGACACCCACCACACCAACCCCCCCCCACTGACACCCACCACACCAACCCCCCCCCCACTGACACCCACCACACCAACCCCCCCCCACTGACACCCACCACACCAACCCCCCCCCCACTGACACCCACCACACCAACCCCCCCCACTGACACCCACCACACCAACCCCCCCCCACTGACACCCACCACACCAACCCCCCCCCACACTGACACCACCACACCAACCCCCCCCACTGACACCCACCACACCAACCCCCCCCCCACTGACACCCACCACACCAACCCCCCCCCACTGACACCCACCACACCAACCCCCCCCCACTGACACCCACCACACCAACCCCCCCACTGACACCCACCACACCAACCCCCCCCCCACTGACACCCACCACACCAACCCCCCCCCCACTGACACCCACCACACCAACCCCCCCCCACTGACACCCACCACACCAACCCCCCCCACTGACACCCACCACACCAACCCCCCCCCCACTGACACCCACCACACCAACCCCCCCCCACTGACACCCACCACACCAACCCCCCCCCACTGACACCCACCACACCAACCCCCCCCCCACTGACACCCACCACACCAACCCCCCCCACTGACACCCACCACACCAACCCCCCCCCACTGACACCCACCACACCAACCCCCCCCCACTGACACCCACCACACCAACCCCCCCCCCCACTGACACCCACCACACCAACCCCCCCCACTGACACCCACCACACCAACCCCCCCCCACTGACACCCACCACACCAACCCCCCCCACTGACACCCACCACACCAACCCCCCCCCACTGACACCCACCACACCAACCCCCCCCCCACTGACACCCATCCACACCAACCCCCCCCCACTGACACCCACCACACCAACCCCCCCCCCACTGACACCCACCACACCAACCCCCCCACTGACACCCACCACACCAACCCCCCCCCACTGACACCCACCACACCAACCCCCCCCACTGACACCCACCACACCAACCCCCCCCCACTGACACCCACCACACCAACCCCCCCCCACTGACACCCACCACACCAACCCCCCCCCACTGACACCCACCTCACCAACCCCCCCCCACTGACACCCACCACACCAACCCCCCCCACTGACACCCACCACACCAACCCCCCCCCACTGACACCCACCACACCAACCCCCCCCCCCACTGACACCCACCACACCAACCCCCCCCCACTGACACCCACCACACCAACCCCCCCCACTGACACCCACCACACCAACCCCCCCCACTGACACCCACCACACCAACCCCCCCCCACCTGACACCCACCACACCAACCCCCCCCACTGACACCCACCACACCAACCCCCCCCCACTGACACCCACCACACCAACCCCCCCCCACTGACACCCACCACACCAACCCCCCCCCACTGACACCCACCACACCAACCCCCCCCACTGACACCCACCACACCAACCCCCCCCCACTGACACCCACCACGACCAACCCCCCCCCCACTGACACCCACCACACCAACCCCCCCCCACTGACACCCACCACACCAACCCCCCCCCCACTGACACCCACCACACCAACCCCCCCCACTGACACCCACCACACCAACCCCCCCCCACTGACACCCACCACACACCCAACCCCCCCCCCACTGACACCCGACCACACCAACCCCCCCCCCACTGACACCCACCACCAGCCAACCCCCAAACCCCCCCCCACTGACACCCACCACACCAACCCCCCCCACTGACACCCACCACACCACCCCCCCCCACTGACACCCACCACACCAACCCCCCCCACTGACACCGACCACACCAACCCCCCCCCACTGACACCCACCACACCAACCCCCCCCCCACTGACACCCACCACACCAACCCCCCCCCACTGACACCCACCTCACCAACCCCCCCCCACTGACACCCACCACACCAACCCCCCCCCACTGACACCCACCACACCAACCCCCCCCCACTGACACCCACCACACCAACCCCCCCCCACTGACACCCACCACACCAACCCCCCCCCACTGACACCCACCACACCAACCCCCCCCCACTGACACCCCACCACACCAACCCCCCCCACTGACACCCACCACACCAATCCCCCCCACTGACACCGACCACACCAACCCCCCCCCCACAGACACCCACCACACCAACCCCCCCCCACTGACACCCACCACACCAACCCCCCCCACTGACACCCACCACACCAACCCCCCCCCACTGACACCCACCACACCAACCCCCCCCCACTGACACCCACCACACCAACCCCCCCACTGACACCCACCTCACCAAACCCCCCCCACTGACACCCACCACACCACCCCCCCCCCCACTGACACCCACCACACCAACCCCGCCCCCACTGACACCACACCACACCAACCCCCCCCCACTGACACCCACCACACCAACCCCCCCCACTGACACCCACCACACCAACCCCCCCACTGACACCCACCTCACCAACCCCCCCCACTGACACCCACCACACCAACCCCCCCACTGACACCCACCTCACAACCCCCCCCACTGACACCCACCACACCACCCCCCCACTGACACCCACCACACCAACCCCCCCCCCACTGACACCCACCACACCAACCCCCCCCCCACTGACACCCACCACACCAACCCCCCCACTGACACCCACCACACCAACCCCCCCCACTGACACCCACCACACCAACCCCCCCCCCACTGACACCCACCACACCAACCCCCCCACTGACACCCACCACACCAACCCCCCCCACTGACACCCACCACACCAACCCCCCCCACTGACACCCACCACACCAACCCCCCCCACTGACACCCACCACACCAACCCCCCCCCCACTGACACCCACCACACCAACCCCCCCCCACTGACACCCACCACACCAACCCCCCCACTGACACCCACCACACCAACCCCCCCCCACTGACACCCACCACACCAACCCCCCCCCACTGACACCCACCTCACCAAACCCCCCCCACTGACACCCACCACACCAACCCCCCCACTGACACCCACCCACCAAACCCCCCCCACTGACACCCACCACACCAACCCCCCCCCCACTGACACCCACCACACCAACCCCCCCACTGACACCCCACCACACCAACCCCCCCCCCACTGACACCCACCACACCAACCCCCCCCCACTGACACCCACCACACAACCCCCCCACTGACACCCACCACACCAACCCCCCCACTGACACCCACCACACCAACCCCCCCCACTGACACCCACCACACCAACCCCCCCCACTGACACCCTACCACACCAACCCCCCCCACTGACACCCACCACACCAACCCCCCCCCCACTGACACCCACCACACCAACCCCCCCCCACTGACACCCACCACACCAACCCCCCCACTGACACCCACCACACCAACCCCCCCACTGACACCCACCACACCAACCCCCCCCACTGACACCCACCACACCAACCCCCCCACTGACACCCACCACACCAACCCCCCCCACTGACACCCACCACACCAACCCCCCCCACTGACACCACCACACCAACCCCCCCACTGACACCCACCACACCAACCCCCCCCACTGACACCCACCACACCAACCCCCCCCCACTGACACCCACCACACCAACCCCCCCCACTGACACCCACCACACCACCCCCCCACTGACACCCACCACACCAACCCCCCCCCACTGACACCCACCACACCAACCCCCCCCACTGACACCCACCACACCAACCCCCCCACTGACACCCACCACACCAACCCCCCCCACTGACACCCACCACACCAACCCCCCCCCACTGACACCCACCACACCAACCCCCCCACTGACACCCACCACACCAACCCCCCCCACAGACACCCCACCACACCAACCCCCCCCCCCCACTGACACCCACCACACCAACCCCCCCCCACTGACACCGACCACACCAACCCCCCCCCACTGACACCCACCACACCAACCCCCCCCCCACTGACACCCACCACACCAACCCCCCCCCACTGACACCCACCACACCAACCCCCCCACTGACACCACCACACCAACCCCCCCCACTGACACCCACCACACCAACCCCCCCCCCACTGACACCCACCACACCAACCCCCCCCACTGACACCCACCACACCAACCCCCCCCACTGACACCCACCACACCAACTCCCCCCACTGACACCCACCACACCAACCCCCCCCACTGACACCCACCACACCAACCCCCCCCCACTGACACCCACCACACCAACCCCCCCCACTGACACCCACCACACCAACCCCCCCCCACTGACACCCACCACACCAACCCCCCCCACTGACACCCACCACACCAACCCCCCCCACTGACACCCACCACACCAACCCCCCCCCCCACTGACACCCACCACACCAACCCCCCCCACTGACCCCACCACACCAACCCCCCCACTGACACCCACCACACCAACCCCCCCCCACTGACACCCACCACCACCCACCCCCCCCCCCCCACTGACACCCACCACACCACCCCCCCCCACTGACACCGACCACACCAACCCCCCCCCACTGACACCCACCACACCAACCCCCCCCCCACTGACACCCACCACACCACCCCCCCCACTGACACCCACCACACAACCCCCCCCCACTGACACCCACCACACCAACCCCCCCACTGACACCACCACACCAACCCCCCCCACTGACACCCACCACACCACCCCCCCCACTGACACCCACCACACCAACCCCCCCCCACTGACACCCACCACACCAACCCCCCCCCCACTGACACCCACCACACCAACCCCCCCCCACTGACACCCGACCACACCAACCCCCCCCACTGACACCCACCACACCAACCCCCCCCACTGACACCCACCACACCAACCCCCCCCCACTGACACCCACCACACCAACCCCCCCCCCACTGACACCACCACACAACCCCCCCCACTGACACCCACCACACCAACCCCCCCCCACTGACACCCACCACACCAACCCCCCCCACTGACACCCACCACACCAACCCCCCCACTGACACCCACCACACCAACCCCCCTCCCACTGACACCCACCACACCAACCCCCCCCCACTGACACCCACCACACCAACACCCCCCACTGACACCCACCACACCAACCCCCCCCCACAGATCCCCACCACACCAACCCCCCCCCACTGACACCCACCACACCAACCCCCCCCCCACTGACACCCACCACACCAACCCCCCCCCCACTGACACCCACCACACCAACCCCCCCCCACTGACACCCACCACACCAACCCCCCCCACTGACACCCACCACACCAACCCCCCCCACTGACACCCACCACACCAACCCCCCCCACTGACACCCACCACACCAACCCCCCCCACTGACACCCACCACACCAACCCCCCCCACAGATCACCCACCACACCAACCCCCCCCCCACTGACACCCACCACACCAACCCCCCCCACAGACCCCACCACACCAACCCCCCCCACTGACACCCACCACACCAACCCCCCCACTGACACCCACCACACCAACCCCCCCCACTGACACCCACCACACCAACCCCCCCCCCCACTGACACCCACCACACCAACCCCCCCCCACTGACACCCACCACACCAACCCCCCCCACTGACACCCACCACACCAACCCCCCCCCACTGACACCCACCACACCAACCCCCCCCACTGACACCCACCACACCAACCCCCCCCCACTGACACCCACCACACCAACCCCCCCCCCACTGACACCCACCACACCAACCCCCCCCCCACTGACACCCACCACACCAACCCCCCCCACTGACACCCACCACACCAACCCCCCCCCACTGACACCCACCACACCAACCCCCCCCACTGACACCCACCACACAACCCCCCCACTGACACCCACCACACCAACCCCCCCCCCCCACTGACACCCACCACCACACACACCAACCCCCCCACTGACACCCACCACACCAACCCCCCCCACTGACACCCACCACACCAACCCCCCCCCACTGACACCCACCACACCAACCCCCCCACTGACACCCACCACACCAACCCCCCCCACTGACACCCACCACACCAACCCCCCCCACTGACACCCACCACACCAACCCCCCCCCCCACTGACACCCACCTCACCAACCCCCCCCCACTGACACCCCACACCAACCCCCCCCCACTGACACCCACCCACCACACCAACCCCCCCCCCCCACTGACACCCACCACACCAACCCCCCCCCCCACTGACACCCACCACACCAACCCCCCCCCCCACTGACACCCACCACACCAACCCCCCCCACTGACACCCACCACACCAACCCCCCCCACTGACACCCACCACACCAACCCCCCCCCACTGACACCACCACACCAACCCCCCCCCACTGACACCACCACACCAACCCCCCCCCCACTGACACCCACCACACCAACCCCCCCACTGACACCCACCACACCAACCCCCCCCCACTGACACCCACCACACCAACCCCCCCCCACTGACACCCACCACACCAACCCCCCCCCCACTGACACCCACCACACCAACCCCCCCCACTGACACCCACCACACCAACCCCCCCCCACTGACACCCACCACACCAACCCCCCCCACTGACACCCACCACACCAACCCCCCCCACTGACACCCACCACACCAACCCCCCCCCACTGACACCCACCACACCAACCCCCCCCCCCCACTGACACCCACCACACCAACCCCCCCCACTGACACCCACCACACCAACCCCCCCCCACTGACACCCACCACACCAACCCCCCCCCACTGACACCCACCACACCAACCCCCCCCCCACTGACACCCACCACACCAACCCCCCCCACTGACACCCACCACACCAACCCCCCCCACTGACACCCACCACACCAACCCCCCCCACTGACACCCACCACACCAACCCCCCCCACTGACACCCACCACACCAACCCCCCCCACTGACACCCACCACACCAACCCCCCCCCACTGACACCCACCACACCAACCCCCCCCCACTGACACCCACCACACCAACCCCCCCCCCACTGACACCCACCACACCACCCCCCCCACTGACACCCACCACACCAACCCCCCCCCACTGACACCCACCACACCAACCCCCCCCCCACTGACACCCACCACACCAACCCCCCCCCCACTGACACCCACCACACCAACCCCCCCCCCACTGACACCCACCACACCAACCCCCCCCCCACTGACACCCACCACACCAACCCCCCCCCACTGACACCCACCACACCAACCCCCCCCCACTGACACCCACCACACCAACCCCCCCCCACTGACACCCACCACACCAACCCCCCCCCACTGACACCCACCACACCAACCCCCCCCCACTGACACCCACCACACCAACCCCCCCCCACTGACACCACCACACCAACCCCCCCCCCACTGACACCCACCACACCAACCCCCCCCACTGACACCCACCACACCAACCCCCCCCACTGACACCCACCACACCAACCCCCCCACTGACACCCACCACACCAACCCCCCCCCACTGACACCACCACACCAACCCCCCCACTGACACCCACCACACCAACCCCCCCCCACTGACACCCACCACACCAACCCCCCCCCACTGACACCCACCACACCAACCCCCCCCCACTGACACCCACCACACAACCCCCCACTGACACCGACCACACCAACCCCCCCCACTGACACCCACCACACCAACCCCCCCCCACTGACACCCACCACACCAACCCCCCCCCCACTGACACCCACCACACCAACCCCCCACTGACACCGACCACACCAACCCCCCCCACTGACACCCACCACACCAACCCCCCCCCCACTGACACCCACCACACCAACCCCCCCCCCACTGACACCCACCACACCAACCCCCCCCACTGACACCCACCACACCAACCCCCCCCACTGACACCCACCACACCAACCCCCCCCCCACTGACACCCACCACACCAACCCCCCCACTGACACCGACCACACCAACCCCCCCCCCCACTGACACCCACCACACCAACCCCCCCCACTGACACCCACCACACCAACACCCCCCCCCACTGACACCCACCACACCAACCCCCCCACTGACACCCACCACACCAACCCCCCCCACTGACACCCACCACACCAACCCCCCCCCCACTGACACCCACCACACCAACCCCCCCCCCACTGACACCCACCACACCAACCCCCCCCACTGACACCCACCACACCAACCCCCCCCCCACTGACACCCACCACACCAACACCCCCCCCCACTGACACCCACCACACCAACCCCCCCACTGACACCCACCACACCAACCCCCCCCCCCACTGACACCCACCACACCAACCCCCCCCCACTGACACCCACCACACCAACCCCCCCCCACTGACACCCACCACACCAACCCCCCCCCACTGACACCCACCACACCAACCCCCCCCCACTGACACCCACCACACCAACCCCCCCCACTGACACCCACCACACCAACCCCCCCCACTGACACCCACCTCACCAACCCCCCCCCCACTGACACCCACCACACCAACCCCCCCCACTGACACCCACCACACCAACACCCCCCCCCCACTGACACCCACCACACCAACCCCCCCACTGACACCCACCACACCAACCCCCCCACTGACACCCACCTCACCAACCCCCCCCCCACTGACACCCACCACACCAACCCCCCCCACTGACACCCACCACACCAACCCCCCCCCCACTGACACCCACCACACCAACCCCCCCCCACTGACACCCACCACACCAACCCCCCCACTGACACCCACCACACCAACCCCCCCCCACTGACACCCACCACACCAACCCACCCCCCACTGACACCCACCACACCAACCCCCCCACTGACACCCACCTCACCAACCCCCCCCCACTGACACCCACCACACCAACACCCCCCCCCCACTGACACCCACCACACCAACCCCCCCCACTGACACCCACCACACCAACCCCCCCCCCCACTGACACCCACCACACCAACCCCCCCCACTGACACCCACCACACCAACACCCCCCCCCCCACTGACACCCACCACACCAACCCCCCCACTGACACCCACCACACCAACCCCCCCCCACTGACACCCACCACACCAACCCCCCCCCACTGACACCCACCACACCAACCCCCCCCACTGACACCCACCTCACCAACCCCCCCCCCACTGACACCCACCACACCAACCCCCCCACTGACACCCACCACACCAACACCCCCCCCCCACTGACACCCACCACACCAACCCCCCCACTGACACCCACCACACCAACCCCCCCCACTGACACCCACCACACCAACACCCCCCCCCCACTGACACCCACCACACCAACCCCCCCCACTGACACCCACCACACCAACCCCCCCCCCCACTGACACCCACCACACCAACCCCCCCACTGACACCCACCTCACCAACCCCCCCCCCACTGACACCCACCACACCAACCCCCCCCACTGACACCCACCACACCAACACCCCCCCCCACTGACACCCACCACACCAACCCCCCCCACTGACACCCACCACACCAACCCCCCCCCCACTGACACCCACCACACCAACCCCCCCCCACTGACACCCACCACACCAACCCCCCCCACTGACACCCACCTCACCAACCCCCCCCCCACTGACACCCACCACACCAACCCCCCCCCACTGACACCCACCACACCAACCCCCCCCCCCCTGACACCCCACCACACCAACCCCCCCACTGACACCCACCACACCAACCCCCCCCACTGACACCCACCTCACCAACACCCCCCCCCACTGACACCCACCACACCAACCCCCCACTGACACCCACCACACAACCCCCCCCCCCCACTGACACCCACCACACCAACCCCCCCACTGACACCCACCTCACCAACACCCCCCCCCCACTGACACCCACCACACCAACCCCCCCCACTGACACCCACCACACCAACACCCCCCCCACTGACACCCACCACACCAACCCCCCCCACTGACACCCACCACACCAACCCCCCCCCCCACTGACACCCACCACACCAACCCCCCCCCCACTGACACCCACCACACCACCCCCCCACTGACACCCACCACACCAACCCCCCCCCACTGACACCCACCACACCAACCCCCCCCCACTGACACCCACCACACCAACCCCCCCCCCACTGACACCCACCACACCAACCCCCCCCCCACTGACACCCACCACACCAACCCCCCCCCACTGACACCCACCACACCAACCCCCCCCACTGACACCCACCCACCACCACTGACACCACCACCACCCCCCACTGACACCCACCACACCAACCCCCCCCCCTGCACCCAACCACACCCAACCACCACCAACCCCCCCACTGACACCCACCACACCAACCCCCCCCCACTGACACCCACCACACCAACCCCCCCCACTGACACCCACTCACACCCCCCCCAACACAAACCACCCCCCACTGACACCCACCACACCAACCCCCCCACTGACACCACCACCACAGACACCCACCCCACCACCCCCCACTGACACACCACACCACCCACTGACCCCCCACACCAACCCCCCCCACTGACACCCCACACCAACCCCCCCCACTGACACCCGACACCAACCCCCCCCCCACTGACACCCACACACCAACCCCCCCACAGACACCCACCACACCAACCCCCCCCACTGACACCCACCACACCAACCCCCCCCCACTGACACCCACCACACAACCCCCCCACTGACACCGACCACACCAACCCCCCCCACTGACCAACCACAAACCCCCCCACTGACACCCACCACACCAACCCCCCCCACTGACACCGACCACACAACCCCCCCACTGACACCCACCACACCGAACCCCCCCCCACTGACACCGACCACACAACCCCCCCACTGACACCCACCACACCAACCCCCCCCACTGACACCCACCACACAACCCCCCCACTGACACCCACCACACCAACCCCCCCCCCCACTGACACCCACCACACCAACCCCCCCCCCCACTGACACCCACCACACCAACCCCCCCACTGACACCGACCACACCAACCCCCCCACTGACACCCACCACACCAACCCCCCCCCACTGACACCCACCACACCAACCCCCCCCACTGACACCCACCACACCAACCCCCCCCACTGACACCCACCACACCAACCCCCCCCCACTGACACCCACCACACCAACCCCCCCCCCACTGACACCCACCACACCAACCCCCCCCCCCACTGACACCCACCACACCAACCCCCCCACTGACACCCACCACACCAACCCCCCCCCACTGACACCCACCACACCAACCCCCCCCCACTGACACCCACCACACCAACCCCCCCCCCACTGACACCCACCACACCAACCCCCCCCCCCACTGACACCCACCACACCAACCCCCCCCCCACTGACACCACCACACCAACCCCCCCCCCACTGACACCCACCACACCAACCCCCCCACTGACACCCACCACACCACAGACCCCCCCCCCCACTGACACCCACCACACCAACCCCCCCCACTGACACCCACCACACCAACCCCCCCCCCACTGACACCCACCACACCAACCCCCCCCCCACTGACACCCACCACACCAACCCCCCCCACTGACACCCACCACACCAACCCCCCCCACTGACACCCACCACACCAACCCCCCCCCCCACTGACACCCACCACACCAACCCCCCCCCCCCACTGACACCCACCACACCAACCCCCCCACTGACACCCACCACACCAACCCCCCCACTGACACCCACCACACCAACCCCCCCCCCCACTGACACCCACCACACCAACCCCCCCCCCACTGACACCCACCACACCAACCCCCCCCCCACTGACACCCACCACACCAACCCCCCCCCACTGACACCCACCACACCAACCCCCCCCACTGACACCCACCACACCAACCCCCCCCCCACTGACACCCGACCACACCAACCCCCCCACTGACACCCACCACACCAACCCCCCCCCACTGACACCCACCACACCAACCCCCCCCCACTGACACCCACCACACCAACCCCCCTCCACTGACACCCACCACACCAACCCCCCCCACTGACACCCACCACACCAACCCCCCCCCACTGACACCCACCACACCAACCCCCCCCACTGACACCCACCACACCAACCCCCCCCACTGACACCCACCACACCAACCCCCCCCACTGACACCCACCACACCAACCCCCCCCCACTGACACCCACCACACCAACCCCCCCACAGACACCCACCACACCAACCCCCCCCACTGACACCCACCACACCAACCCCCCCCCACTGACACCCACCACACCAACCCCCCCCACTGACACCCACCACACCAACCCCCCCCACTGACACCCACCACACCAACCCCCCCACTGACACCCACCACACCAACCCCCCCCACTGACACCCACCACACCAACCCCCCCCCACTGACACCCACCACACCAACCCCCCCCCACTGACACCCACCACACCAACCCCCCTCCACTGACACCCACCACACAACCCCCCCCCCCACTGACACCCACCACACCAACCCCCCCCACTGACACCCACCACACCAACCCCCCCCCACTGACACCCACCACACCAACCCCCCCCACTGACACCCACCACACCAACCCCCCTCCACTGACACCCACCACACCAACCCCCCCCCTCCACTGACACCCACCACACCAAACCCCCCCCCCACTGACACCCACCTCACCAACCCCCCCCCACTGACACCCACCACACCAACCCCCCTCCACTGACACCCACCACACCAACACCCCCCACTGACACCCACCACACCAACCCCCCCCACTGACACCCACCACACCAACCCCCCCCCACTGACACCCATCACACCAACCCCCCCCACTGACACCCACCACACCAACCCCCCCCACTGACACCCACCACACCAACCCCCCCCCACTGACACCCACCACACCAACCCCCCCCCACTGACACCCATCACACCAACCCCCCCCACTGACACCACCACACCAACCCCCCCCACTGACACCCACCACACCAACCCCCCCCCCCACTGACACCCACCACACCAACCCCCCCCACTGACACCCACCACACCAACCCCCCCACTGACACCCACCACACCAACCCCCCCCCACTGACACCCACCACACCAACCCCCCACTGACACCCACCACACCAACCCCCCCCACTGACACCCACCACACCAACCCCCCCCCACTGACACCCACCACACCAACCCCCCCCCACTGACACCCACCACACCAACCCCCCCCCCACTGACACCCACCACACCAACCCCCCCCCCACTGACACCCACCACACCAACCCCCCCCCACTGACACCCACCACACCAACCCCCCCCACTGACACCCACCACACCAACCCCCCCCCCCACTGACACCCACCACAACAACCCCCCCCCCACTGACACCCACCACACCAACCCCCCCACTGACACCCACCACACCAACCCCCCCCCACTGACACCCACCACACCAACCCCCCCCACTGACACCCACCACACCAACCCCCCCCCCCCACTGACACCCACCACACCAACCCCCCCCCACTGACACCCACCACACCAACCCCCCCCCACTGACACCCACCACACCAACCCCCCCCCCACTGACACCCACCACACCAACCCCCCCCCCACTGACACCCACCACACCAACCCCCCCCACTGACACCCACCACACCAACCCCCCGCCACTGACACCACCACACCAACCCCCCCCCACTGACACCCACCACACCAACCCCCCCCCCACTGACACCGACCACACCAACCCCCCCCCCACTGACACCCACCACACCAACCCCCCCCCCACTGACACCACCACACCAACCCCCCCCCACTGACACCCACCACACCAACCCCCCCCCCACTGACACCCACCACACCAACCCCCCCCACTGACACCCACCACACCAACCCCCCCCCACTGACACCCACCACACCAACCCCCCCCCCACTGACACCCACCACACAACCCCCCCCACTGACACCCACCACACAACCCCCCCCCACTGACACCCACCACACCAACCCCCCCCCACTGACACCCACCTCACCAACCCCCCCCACTGACACCCACCACACCAACCCCCCCCCACTGACACCACCACACCAACCCCCCCCCCACTGACACCCACCACACCAACCCCCCCCCACTGACACCCACCACACCAACCCCCCCCCCACTGACACCCACCACACCAACCCCCCCCCCACTGACACCCACCTCACCAACCCCCCCCACTGACACCCACCACACCCAACCCCCCCCACTGACACCACCACACCAACCCCCCCCACTGACACCCACCACACCAACCCCCCCCACTGACACCCACCACACCAACCCCCCCCACTGACACCCACCACACCAACCCCCCCCCCCACTGACACCACCACACCAACCCCCCCCCCACTGACACCCACCTCACCAACCCCCCCCACTGACACCCACCACACCAACCCCCCCCCACTGACACCCACCACACCAACCCCCCCCACTGATATCCACCACACCAACCCCCCCCACTGACACCCACCACACCAACCCCCCCACTGACACCCACCACACCAACCCCCCCCCACTGACACCCACCACACCAACCCCCCCCCCACTGACACCAACCACACCAACCCCCCCCCCACTGACACCCACCACACCAACCCCCCCCCCACAGACACCCACCACACCAACCCCCCCCACTGACACCCACCACACCAACCCCCCCCACTGACACCCACCACACCAACCCCCCCCCACTGACACCGACCACACCAACCCCCCCCACTGACACCCACCACACCAACCCCCCCCCACAGACACCCACCACACCAACCCCCCCACTGACACCCACCACACCAACCCCCCCACTGACACCCACCACACCAACCCCCCCACACTGACCACCCGACCACACCAACCCCCCCCACTGACACCCACCACACCAACCCCCCCCCCACTGACACCCACCACACCAACCCCCCCACTGACACCCACCACACCAACCCCCCCCACTGACACCCACCACACCAACCCCCCCCACTGACACCCACCACACCAACCCCCCCCACTGACACCCACCACACCAACCCCCCCCCACTGACACCCACCACACCAACCCCCCCCCACTGACACCCACCACACCAACCCCCCCCCCACTGACACCCACCACACCAACCCCCCCACTGACACCACCACACCAACCCCCCCACTGACACCCACCACACCAACCCCCCCCCACTGACACCCACCACACCAACCCCCCCCACTGACACCCACCACACCAACCCCCCCCACTGACACCCACCACACCAACCCCCCCCCCACTGACACCCACCACACCAACCCCCCCCCACTGACACCCACCACACCAACCCCCCCCCACTGACACCCACCACACCAACCCCCCCCCACTGACACCCACCACACCAACCCCCCCCCCACTGACACCCACCACACCAACCCCCCCCCCACTGACACCCACCACACCAACCCCCCCCCCACTGACACCCACCACACCAACCCCCCCCACTGACACCCACCACACCAACCCCCCCCCACTGACACCCACCACACCAACCCCCCCCCCACTGACACCCACCACACCAACCCCCCCCACTGACACCCACCACACCAACCCCCCCCACTGACACCCACCACACCAACCCCCCCACTGACACCCACCACACCAACCCCCCCCCCCACTGACACCCACCACACCAACCCCCCCCACTGACACCCACCACACCAACCCCCCCCCACTGACACCCACCACACCAACCCCCCCACTGACACCCACCACACCAACCCCCCCCCCCACTGACACCCACCACACCAACCCCCCCACTGACACCCACCACACCAACCCCCCCCCACTGACACCACCACACCAACCCCCCACTGACACCCACACACCAACCCCCCCCACTGACACCCACCACACCAAACCCCCCCACTGACACCACCACACCAACCCCCCCCACTGACACCGACCACACCAACCCCCCCCACTGACACCCACCACACCAACCCCCCCCCACTGACACCCACCACACCAACCCCCCACTGACACCCACCACACCAACCCCCCCCACTGACACCCACCACACCAACCCCCCCCACTGACACCCACCACACCAACCCCCCCCCACTGACCACCCACCACACCAACCCCCCCCACTGACACCCACCACACCAACCCCCCCCCCACTGACACCGACCACACCAACCCCCCCACTGACACCCACCACACCAACCCCCCCCCCACTGACACCCACCACACCAACCCCCCCACTGACACCCACCACACCAACCCCCCCCCACTGACACCCACCACACCAACCCCCCCCCACTGACACCCACCACACCAACCCCCCCACAGACACCCACCACACCAACCCCCCCCACTGACACCCACCACACCAACCCCCCCCCACTGACACCCACCACACCAACCCCCCCCCCACTGACACCCACCACACCAACCCCCCCACTGACACCCACCACACCAACCCCCCCCCACTGACACCCACCACACCAACCCCCCCACTGACACCCGACCACACCAACCCCCCCCCCACTGACACCCACCACACCAACCCCCCCCCACTGACACCCACCACACCAACCCCCCCACTGACACCCACCACACCAACCCCCCCCCCACTGACACCCACCACACCAACCCCCCCACACTGACACCCACCACACCAACCCCCCCACAGACACCCACCACACCAACCCCCCCACTGACACCCACCACACCAACCCCCCCCACTGACACCACCACACCAACCCCCCCCCACTGACACCCACCACACCAACCCCCCCCCACTGACACCCACCACACCAACCCCCCCCCACTGACACCCACCACACCAACCCCCCCCACTGACACCCACCACACCAACCCCCCCCACTGACACCCACCACACCAACCCCCTCCACTGACACCCACCACACCAACCCCCCCCCCCCCCACTGACACCCACCACACCAACCCCCCTCCACTGACACCCACCACACCAACCCCCCCCACTGACACCCACCACACCAACCCCCCCCCACTGACACCCACCACACCAACCCCCCTCCACTGACACCCACCACACCAACCCCCCCCCACTGACACCCACCACACCAACCCCCCCCACTGACACCCACCACACCAACCCCCCCCACTGACACCCACCACACCAACCCCCCCACTGACACCCACCACACCAACCCCCCCCACTGACACCCACCACACCAACACCCCCCACTGACACCCACCACACCAACCCCCCCCACTGACACCCACCACACCAACCCCCCCCCACTGACACCCACCACACCAACACCCCCCACTGACACCCACCACACCAACCCCCCCCCACTGACACCCACCACACCAACCCCCCCCACTGACACCCACCACACCAACACCCCCCACTGACACCCACCACACCAACACCCCCCCACTGACACCCACCACGACCACCCCCCTCCACTGACACCCACTCACACCAACACCCCCCACTGACACCCACCACACCAACCCCCCCACCACTGACAACCCACCACACCAACCCCCCTCCACTGACACCCACCACACCAACACCCCCCACTGACACCCACCACACACCAACCCCCCCACTGACTACCCACCA